>NC_135086.1:19093124-19248124 GCF_051107435.1 Chaetodon auriga
GGGCAGTGGTTTTGGAAAAATGAGATCCATCCAAAATATGAAGGATTCTTGTATGACATGCATGTTAAGTCTTCATGCAGCTGAATACATTTTCATTTGTTTACATTTGCATTTAACCTTCCTTCATGTGAAAAATAAATCTAATAAACGAGCTATCCGGCAACGCACTGATTAAAGGATCATGTATACTGGAGTCATCTTCTTATTCACCTCATCTATAAATGATCCACTTTTGAGTTACTTTCATCACTTTTTATTTAGCGTTTCATGTATTCAGATCTGACAATTGACTTATTCATGTTTGTTGAGTTATTCATTAGCTGATAATGAATATTAACTGTGTAGATTTCTGCAGGGGACTGCACTGCAGGACACAACTTCTGATACGATCACCACAAGAAGTCAGCCGTATAAATCGCCAGACGCTGGCCAGAGAAAATGCACACGATCCAAAAAGTAATAAAAGTATTGAACTGCCTGATTTTCTGTTATTTGGGAAGGTGTGTGTCAGAAGATGTTAAGGATGTGATTTCTATTACATTTCAATGTACTTTGCATTTAGAGAGCATACTCTTTTCCTCTCCCTCCATTCCTCCCTCTCTCCAGCCTGCTACCTCTCCATTGACATTGCCCATCCAAAGAGAAACAATACGGTTTCATCTCCGCGCTGACAATGATGCATGAGCCTGATGGGAAACACTTTTCAGGTGTTGTCATTATAAAGCCATTTTTTTCCATAGGCCCCATGTGAAAGAAATACAAAGACAGGGCCCAAAGTGTAATACTCTAATATCTCTGAAGCTTTTCATTGGCATCTGTGGAGCCTTGGCTGCTGGATTGTCTCCTTTTCAATTACCTGATCTTTTCAACTCGGTGGGAAATGAAAAATGTGCAGCACAGTTGGAGCTCTGGAGCAAAAAGCCTTCACGCCTCTCTCTCTCTCTCTCTCTGTTTCTCTCCCTCTCTTTCATTCTCTCCCTCTCCAATCATCACTCCCACACATGTTAGACATGTTTCAGTGAGTGCTTGTGTGTTTGCTAGAGGGCCGGTGCAGCGTGTTCAAAATGAACCCCAACTTTTGAGCATACACAGTTAAAAACCACCAGCAACGCCACATTAATTTACTGTTGATACTAACCACAGATCACAGTTACCGCTAACATACTGCATGAGCATCCAAACTTTATGATGAATGGTTTCATTCATTCGCTGAGACTTTTTCTGGGTCGAACATCGACTGGGGCACCTCCAATTTCTGACTTCACTCTTCTGTCCAGCTGCATCGCTAAAGACAGTGTGCAGTTCTATATTTATCAAGACAAGATGTTCTAATGTTTTTCAGTGACACAGAGCTGGGAAGGAGGAGGAGGAGGAGGAGGAGAAGCTGGTTATTAATAAAACTATTTGCCAAATGAGTCACGCTAGAGAGACGGTTTGAAGAAGGCCAAAATAACATCTGCTTTGAGCTCATCCTGATATCCTGATTACATCAGTTGGATCATGTGAAGTCACGCTCAACACGGTGATAAAAAGTGATCCTGGTTCAACGTGCCACCGCTTTAATAAAATTAATAGGAGGAAAATGCTACAACTGATTCACTTATCCTGTACATACAGTATTCAGCAATAATCACAAATCTCCACCCACAGCTCCACCCTCTGCCAGTGGTGGAATGTGACAAAGTACATTTAATTAAGTACAATTTTGACGTACTTGTACTTTACTTGAGTATTGTATTGTATCTACACAGCGCTGGCTCCACTCTTGCATGTGTTCATATGTGATAAAAAAGAGAAATTTGTAATATTCTACAATAATAAAAACATTTAAAAGGAGGGATTTTTTTGATGAATACATTTACTTTTGATTTTTTTGACAACACTTTTGCACTTTTACTTGAAGAGTAACTTTTGGATTCAAGGTTCAAAGACTCCTTGTGAAGGAGTATTATTAGACTATGATATTTCTACTTTTACTTGAGCACAGGACCTGAGTACTTCTTCCACCGCTGCCTTCTGCTTTCATATTTTGCGGGTGTACAGGAATGCAGCGCACATGCAGAACAGTGGTCTACAGCATCGCAGCTTAACAAATGCTTGACAAATATTTGGTAGCACATGAAAAATAACCATAGGTGTATATTGTGAAAATGAGCTGTGGTCCTTTTGTAAGAAATGCTCTCTTCTTCTTTTCTGAAAGACGTACAGCACAAATATCTTTTTTTTGCAAAACATGTGCAACACTATACAGAAAAAGAACGTGGTTTACACCTCTGCAATCCACCACCAAAGCAGCTGCATGCTGATTAGGGGCAAATAAAGCGAGCTACGTCTTTTGATTTTTAATGGAAAAACAAAACTGCAAGAAAGAGAGCCTCGCTCTCTGTCTTGTCAGTGCTCCCTTCAGAAACAGAAAAAGATTTGAGATTTCAAAGTCACATGAAACCGCAGCTGCATTGTCTTTTAACTGTGGTTGGAGTTCAAAACCTTGCAGCTCCTTCGATCGTGGCAAAGTGAATTCACTACACAGGGTGCACACAGGCAGATGTGAGGGGAGAGCAGCTTGGCCTACTCTCCGTGGAACTGCCAGAGTGGGATGGAAAAAAAAAATACAGCTTGCTCGCAATAAATAGCAACATCTGATAAATATGGTACAATCATTATTTTGTTTGTGAATTTCTAATGACTATCCCAATAGCCTCGTTGTATCTAACCAAAACAAAAAACCACAATGAGTTCTACTTTAAACAAAACAAAACAGGCCTGGAATAAACACATCAGTCAATTTTGCATATTGATAACATTTTTTTTTTTGCTTTTGTTCTTTTCCTGCTGCCGCTCCTGCCTTCACATGCCATTGTTCATGTTAATTCAAAACCAAGCAAGTCATTTTATTTTTACTATGGACGCTCCCTTGTGACTAATTACTCCTCGACTCTAAGTGGTGTTTCACCCCTAGACAATAAAGAGGGACATGCTGCTTTCACACAATGAACCAATGCATTTAGCCCGTATCAAAAAGCGCTCCTGTTGGAGTGATTTGGCTGACAAATCAGCGAGCATGTGAGCCAGTTATTCAGATCACAGTGTGTGAAGGTTACCTCCCACTGCTTGTCCCTCAGATCTGAGGGACAAGCGCGGAGCTGGCTGGTGTGCCGGCCTGCTCGTTGGCTAAGTTTTCAGTCTCCTGTGTGCGAGTTATTAGAGAGCTGCAGCAGCAGGATCTGTGGGGTGTCCCTGGTCTACAGGGCGATCCAGCGACGACTCTGAAGCAGAGCAGGACCGTGGAAGTACGGCAGATGGAAACAGAACAAGACAGGGAGGAAGAGGGCAAGAGCGGGAGACAGCTAGGCACGGCACGCCTCATTAGCACTATCCCAGAGGTGAGGGGAAGGGGCAGGGTGGGCTTCCCACTGGCCTCTCTGTGACTGGTGATGTCATCAAACTGTTCCCATTTGTGACTGGGACTGTACGGGGATTGAAGGGGAACAGCTGGAGCGGGCTTTGAGCCAGTGACCCTCTAATCATGAAGCTGCAGGCCTACCACCTAAAGGTCACAGAGAACTGCTCAAACACACTCAAATAGGAAGAACACAGACAGCATGCTAGCATGAAGCATGTGTGCAAGTCCAATCATTCCTTTTAAAGTACACGGCGCTCTGCAACACGCTGCCTCACACAAACACACACCTTGCTCTTATCTGCCGTCATCATCACACATCCGACGGATCAGAGTCAATCGGGCTACATCGTGAGGACGGAATCAAAGGCTGAGGTTGGAGGATTGACATTTGACCCTCTGTCACTGTGGAAACTATGTCAGGGATTTCCTTAATTGGGCCACAGTCAATACAGCTCAAAACAGCAACACAAGGAAAGAGACAATATCTACAAGATGAAAACATGTGCCATAGGTGAAAAAACCTGCTAGAACCTGCTGTGTTGGAAAGCAAAGGAAGAGTGGTGTGAGTGTGTGAGTGTGTGTGAGCTGGACTCAGTGAACGTGTCATACTCTGCACAGGCTTTCGAGAGTGATCATGAGGCAGAGAGGGGGCCACATGTTGCCAAAAAAGCATCGAGCAGGTGCTCTTACAATTGTCCTCAGATCAGCTGACAACTGTTGCTCTCAAAGCGCCGCAGCATGTGAAATAAATGCTGTGTGTCCTTTTAAGTATTCCAGCCATCATGGCCTCCTCTGTCTCACAGCCTCTACAGCTGACAGTTGCCAGCCATAGAAGGCTGTGAGTAACATTATAACAGCCTGCTAAAAAACACAACTCCTGGCAAACCCCATCCCACAGGTGAAGAGCGATCAGGGCCAGAGCATTAGAGCGGCTACATGTCTGAACGCTGCTGCTCTCCGGTGAGCAGCCAACTCCTCCATTATTCACATCGCTCGCCTCTTCCCGTGGCCCCGCTTCACGCGCTGACAGCGCCAATCGCAGCCACCGTAATTGCATCTGATTGAGCCGTGCCAACTGTCCCGTTTGATACGGGCCCAGACTGAGACCTCTCACTCAGCTCCCTGGAGGTCAAGGGGTCGACTGACGGAGACAGACACGCACAAACCGTCCCCAGAGCACGGGCAGGTGACAGAGAGATGATGCCAGAGGAGAAAATGGACGTAGACATTCAGTCAGAGGGAAGGGAGAGTTTCAGAGAGGAATGGAGAGAGGACGGGTCAACAAGGTCAGAGAGGGTGATAGTGATTGATTGGATACATCACCAGGTAGCTATTTTAGGTTTTAATCAACCCTCCAAACATCACACACATGCACAAGCAAGATGCACACACACAAATAAGGCATGAACGGCACAGAAGTGGACCAAGAATTCCTTTCAGCTATGTTTGGATCAGAGAGCGTTAGTGCAGACGAAGTCACGCTGCTGAAAATTCCCCTCCCTGAAATAAAAATATTGTGTAATTCAGAGAAAATTTCAGGTATGACAACAAAAATCCGCTATTTGGGAAAGCAATAAAGCTTTTTCTAAGATTTCTTAAAACCAGAGTATAAATCAGACCACTTCTCTGACCTTAAAGTTGGGGGGCAGTGGAAACAAGCTGTAAATACGACACTGACATATCATCACTTTAAGTTGAAATGGCAAGCGTGTTAGCAAACAGTTGCTTATCTATACATGCAGCAAATCCAGAGCAACATTCATTTGGAGTTGTGTTTCTGGCCACCCGGTGAAAGTAAGAGCAATAATCACTCTCCTTTTACTTCTGTTTTGGTCTCCACTGACTTCTGAGGGAGATATCTGCCTCTAAATGCCTCATGAACTGGTTGTTTGGTGCTGGGCAGGTGGATTTATCAGAGCATCATGAAACTGATGCTGCAGAGAGCTCCAAGAGTGAATCACAGCATTAAAGTGGTGGGCTGTGAACCCAAAACAAACAGCTAAGAGATGCTAAAACGCTTCGCAGAGCTGAGAGAAAGTGCAGAATTCTCTGAGGGTATGTCACTATAAGCTGTCACATTACACACAGTTAGTTTGATTCATTCTTAAAAAATATTGTAATGCATTAAGAAATTGATTTCAGCAATTCAGCCCCATACAGTAAACATGGCGGCAACAATTACAAAAACGTGGATTTTGAACCACAAAGGCCAAAATATGGCCTGTAACTGCTGCTGGAATCCCAGCAGCTCCAGGAGGGAGAATATCAAAGTATTCATTCAAAGTTAGAAGAGGTCATCGAGTCAGCCTTCAGTCAAATGGCTTTCTGCACCACTCGATGAGGCTAACTGTCCCGTTTGATAAATGAATTTAAGCTATAAAGCTTTGACTGTCATCCAATTAAGATTCAGATAATGTGTTTGCTTTATGGTTATGAGATGTAAATATAAGCAGGAGCATATGTGCTGTTTATAAATCAATGCAGTTAATGTACACAAGGCAGGCTTTTGTTGTAACTCCTTCACGAACACACACACACACACACACACACACACACACACACACACACACACACGCACACTTCAGCCAGTACTGCATTCCTTCAGGAGGCAGGTTGGACACATCTCACGGTATATCTTTTTCAAAACAGAGCTGTATTATCATAATTGTCAGCTTTTACTGTATCTTGTCTCTTTAACATCATTTTGGTTGTATTTTTAGATCTGCAGCCTGCTTGAGATTCAACACTGCTAATTAAATAGACAGAGGCGCTCACCATGCCAAATAAACTGATGTCTTTTCCCAGGAACTCTACGAAGACTGTCAGATGAACCTAAACAAACACACAAGCGCGCGCACACACACACACACTTCAAAACAAACGAGCGAGAGATGCAGAATCCGTCCTGATTACTGCGATTGTCACAGGCTGACCAGCCAAGTCGTGAGGAAGCTTAAAGGGATGATTACTGAAACAATAAAAAGTTTGCCTGTCTGATAAAGACAGAAGGAGAGAGTGAGGGGAATGGAATGTGTTTGGAATTGAGTGTGTGTGTCTGTGTGTGTGTGTGTGTGTGTGTGAGAGAGAGAGAGAGAGAGAGAGAGAGAGAGAGAGAGAGAGAGAGAGAGAGAGAGGCAGTGAGATAATGACCTGCGTGATTGATAATCGATGGCCTCCCTCTCCTCTTGTCTCGTGTTTCTGTTCTAGGGTTGTGTTTTAATGTCGCTCCTCTGCTCGCTGACCTCATTAAAGGATCTGGTTACCCTCAAACAGCTTTTTAATTTAGCCTAATGATTTTTTGCATAATAGATCAGATACTTGGTAAGCCCCAGGGAGCAGCCCTCCTCTTCAAGGTGCCTTTATAGTGAGAGGAGCTGAGGTTTAGGAGGTTGTTATTGTGCTATACATGTTTTTGTTTAATTTGTGTGTTTTTTGTCTGTAGCTGGTTAGCTTCTTATTAAATATCTTTGTCTGTAAATGAAAACCCAGAGCCCTCCCTAACTCCTATATCCCTTCAACCAGACTGAACAACTCTATGAAAATATGCCACTTAGTGACTGGTGGCTGAAAACAGCCAGACAAAATCTTTTAATGGCATTAATCTCTCATTATCTGCATTCTGCATGTATTATTAAATCTAATTCTTTTGATATTTCATAAATTTTATTTCATTTTTTTTTTTTTTACATCACATTCATTTGGCAGACGCTTTTGTCCCACGCAACTCAAAATAAGTACATTCAAACTCCACAGGACCAACAGTTAGAAGTCAACAATCGTGGGAAGTGGAACCTCAAGTAAAATGTTAGAGAGTGACATGAGTGAAATGAAGGTGTCCTCTCAAAAGACACCCAGAACCCAAAATCGCTTTCAATTGATTTTCGCCTTGATTTAATGTGATCAGTGCCTGATGCTTACCACTGCTGTTCAATCAACGAGTCAACGTCAACAAGGTCCTTTCGCAAGAAGCACAGCTCAGAAATACTGTTCACGACAGAAGGTGAAGGGAAAAATAGAGCAGGAAATGCAAACAGGTTGAGTCTGGTGCTGCTGCCAACAAATCCCATGAAAACGCATCAGTGAGCAGCACGGTTGCATTTGGTGGTATCTTATTATGAGTTGATCATATCTATCGTCATAGTGCTGTACATAATTACTAGCGTGCAAAGTCTACTGAAAATAGTCCCCAGTAAACACATTATTTACTCATGTGAATAACGTTTTCTAGTAACTACAACTTCCAGCTGTTTTCAGTAGAAACAAATGGGTTGGAGACAGAGAGCCACAGGCTGCAGACGTCAGAAAGGACTGAAAGTCTGACTAACGCTCCACTGTTTTGGTCTTCTCATGGGGTTTGTTAACAGTAATAAAAGATAGAAAATTGCTGACCTTAACCTATAAAATCAGATTTTTCACAGAGATTTTTGTATGAGATTTGGTGTGATTGATTTTCTTCTGTTCTTCAGCATTCTTCGCGTATTAAAAATAAACACTGATAAAGATTTTCTTTCACAGGAGCCTTGAATGAGCCCTAACTTTTAGCAATAGTTAGGGTAAGCATTGTCAGTCTGCATAACTGGTGATGCAGATCAATAGCACAAACCTCTGTCATAAACAACCATATCATCAGAGACAAAATTATTCACAGCACTCAATCTCAGGTTCATATGCATTTCTCAGTGAAATGTCCGGGGAGCTTAAAGCATGCGGCATTCATACAGTCGCTTCCTTGTATACACAGTGAATGAACTGTCACACACAAAACCCAAGTGATGAATGAAACTCAAAATCAATTTTCTACAAATGTCTTGGGAGGGATCCATCCTCTCCATATAAGGCAGACTGAGCCGTGCAGCTTCGTGCAGTACTGAGACACTAACACAAACATATTCCCTTCCCACACCCACAACATGCACAGCCAAATCCACAGCCTCACACACAAACACACAAAAACACAAGCAGTGAGCGTGAGGGGAAAAGACAGCCTCTGTCCCTGATCAGCAGTCACCCAGGCCTCTTCGTCTCGACATGATCACTGCCTGTCATTAGTCAGTTGCTCTGTAAATTATTTAACCATGCACATGTTTGGAATCGTCTAAACACACCAGACACAACGCCACGCAAAGTGCTTTCATGCGCCGAGCGGCGCGCTGACACACTCTCAGAAAATCGGACTCTTGGAATGAATGAATAAGTAAAGCTGGAAATAAATAAATAAGTGAAACAAACAAAAAACAAGCTTCGATGGGGAGGGGAGGGGAGGGGGGGGGGCGTCTGAGCGAGGGGATGACGGCGTAATTTAGCGCTCGACTTCAATCCCAGTCAAATTAAAAGGGAATCTTAATGCATGTGTCTCTCCCAGCATTGATGTGTTCTCTCTCTGTGATATGGCGCTGAGATGGTAGAGGCAATATGCCTGACAATCTATTCCCAGACTGGCCTCGCTGCCACTCAAAGTAAGCACAGCGCTACTGTAGCTATTAGACAGGCTCTTTTGGGGAACTGATGGCTTTTCAGTGGGAAGAAAACTATCAGGGCTCTTTTGTGTATGTTTTTGTGGGTGTGTGCGCACATGCAGGCCCGCTCGAGGAACAGGCCTGGAATTGTCCGTGTTTCGTTGTGTCTATTAGCATGCGTAGCCGTGTGTCGATGCACGTATGTATATATTGCATGCATGTTCAGTATGGTGTCAGAACTCAAGGGCCTTGTAATCAGCTCGACAAGTCCGTTCCCCACCGCTGAGGCCTCGGCAGCCGGAACTTAAGACAACATCGCGCACAAAGTGGGTAAACAGTGTTTGACATGTTTTCAATATGGTTACATTAGAACAAGCTGCGTTTGATTGAAAAGCTAATATTCAAGCCATGCAAATCATCAATCATGGGAAAAGGCCTATTAATTATTCAATAAAACAGTCTAATTCAAGAATCAATGTAGGGAAGCGGAGAGAGGGATGAGGGGGCTCCCAGCAGAGAGAGAGAGAGGGAGAGAGAGGGAGAGAGTGGGTAATATAAAGGAATAGGGAATTACCCCTCTCTCTCTGAGCTGTGGCCCATCTCGTCCCGAGCTGTCAAAAACAACTGCCGCTCCCGCGTTTCATCTCACCAAGTTTAAAGACGACTTTGGAAACACTTCATTTTCCTCGCGAAACTCGTTAGGTCTTTGTTCCTCATTAGTTCATCTTCTTTTCTCCGTCTCTGTCTCTGTTACTCCTCCTCTGTTGTCCCCCGCACCCTCCCCTTCCTATATCACTCCTTTCTTTTTTCTTCGAAGTCATCGTTATGGCTCTTACGACCGCCTGGCTCGGGCGTTTTGAAGTTTGGCATTGTGCTGTCTGATCTCTGGCAATTACAACTGGGCCAAATCTCTTCCTTGGGAATTCATTATTTACGTTCAATTAAACAAATTCATCAGCGGTCTCCTCAGTAGAATTCGGGGCGTGTAAGTGGTCGGCTGTAACGAAGCTGGGGCGCAGACCGGCTCAATCAGCTCTAATACAAAGACTTGTAGTGTTTCCTCCAGCCAGGCCCCCCGGCCCCCAGCACCTCAAAGGTGTTTTCACAGGCTTCATTAGTCACTGGGGACTTCTAAAGTCCAACAGTACACCCACTTCAAAGCTCATTAGTATCTATTATTAATGAATTAATATCCAATATCTTTGATAGACCTAGGCTATCGTTAAAAGTTCTGGACTCAGAGTTAACTTCATTCGAACCTCATTTGGGTGGCGGCGTCTGAACTTCCACAAGTGACTTTTTTTTTGCAGATAATTCGGGCTACGTCGGGCCTTAGCAGCTCTCCCCCGGTTGCAGCGCTGTGAACTCTCTATTCTCTCATAAAACTCATGAGGTGTCGATGAGGCGTTTAAAGCCCCTCAACCACACAGCCACAGCTCGGCCTATCTGATAACAACGGCGTGGCTCAGGAGCAGAGGAAAAGTCAATAGAAAGCGGTTGTGGGGAATTCATTGAACGGTGAGTTGAAGAGGATTTTCCACGTAACCACAAGGTGTAAACCAGTTGCCACACAAGCTGCCACCACACAAGTCCTGCTGCTGTATATACCCTCCAACTGCACTATTTGAGCACGGTTTGTTAAAAAACTTTGCTTCTAGGACGACACTAAAATTTAAGGACAGGTTCATATTTTTTAAACTCTATCTTGAAACAATAGTCAAGTCAATATGTGAGGTGAACCAGTTTCAAACAGCTTATAATGAAAGAGTAGGGATGGGATCATTTATGGGCAGGAGGAGTGATCACAGCAAAATCTGTTTCAGTGTTCATGTGGGCACCTGACTATTACTTTTAACATGTCTTTTAAAACATATAATTGTGTCATCAGTAACATCCAACAGGCTTGAGGCTGTGTTAGGTACTGAGAGATGGACTAATGTTGGTTTGGGTGTTTTCGTGGGAGTTGTTGAACATCAGAAGGTGAGTCATTGAAAGAAAAGAAGTGATTGGCTGTGGTGTGCTTGTATTGCATCAGGTAATGTGAGAAATATGATCCAAGAAGGCCCATCAGAGTAATAGAACCATGAGTTTGAAGGGTTATCACAGAGCTAAACACTGAATAGTGGTGTCTGATACTATAAATCAGGATTTTACCACTCTGCAAAGTCATCACGGTATTGTTTTATTTTCAATGGTAATGATCCGATTGAAATGAATGAGAGGGCTGCATTTGTTGACACAGTGCTGAGTCTGTCTGAACCATCACAATGATACGCTTAACCTCACCCCAACCTCCCCGTGCCTGAGCTAATTCTAGCCATAACCCTGAAACCAAGTCTTAAGTGTCAAAGTGTCCCAGAACAGGTGGGACAAGCCAACAGCGAGTAAGGAGAGGCAGCAGATGCAGATCACACACACGTACGCACACACACACTTCAGACAGAATCAGTAAAAATGTATGTATGGTTACTTAACCAGCAGGGTCACGGACACAGAGAGGAGTAAGAGGTGCAATCACTGAAAACAAGGATTCACAAATGTTTTGCCTTTCTCTCTCTCTCTCTCTCTCTCTCTCTCTCTTTCTCTCATACACACACACACACACGTATAGCAGCACACACACACACACATACACATACACAAGGAGGATCATGAAACGCAACACCAAGGGCCCTCTCTGTGCATGTTAAACAATACTCTGACTGTCAACAATCAGGCATAAATTAGCAGCCGTGGCCTCTACTGTATTTATTCTGGTAATTACCTCCCAGGAGGGCACGCACACACACACACACCCACACACACACACACACACACAAACAGACACCACAGCGTGGCACGACACACTCGCAGTGCACCAGCCCGTTGCCTCAGAGTGTGTGAGGGAGGGAGGGGTCTGTAGACACCCCATCAACACTGTGTGTGTGTGTGTGTGTGTGTGCGTGACAGAGAGCGTGCACAGAAACATATGCATGCAAGAAGAAGAGTTATTCGTCTCTTTGATTGTGCTCAAGAGCTTTAAACCATATAAATCAGTGAGCTGATAAAAGCTAATCACTCTCTTCCATTAGGGGACAGCAACCTCTGAGACACACAGTGACTGATTGATTGACAGTTCTGAAAACAGTACAGATTCGGATATCAGAGTTCAATAAAAACTGACAAAGAAGAGTGAAGCAGCGAGACAGACAGGGAGAGGGAGAGAGAGACAGGAAGGAGGAGGATAAGAGACAGGAGAGCAAGAGAGAGGGAGACAGAGCGAGACAGGGACACAGGCAGTGACAGCCACATGAAATCTCATCTCCATTTTTGACAATGGGGGAACCATCTGAAGAGCAGAGAACAGAGGGAGGAATTTAACTGCTTTCATCTTGTCATAATTATCTCCAAGAAGCCACATGAAAGGGAAAATCTGTGTTTTTTGTTTATAAATTAGAGAACAAGGACATTTTCTGTGTCAACTTTGATGGCATTTTTCCTCTGTGCATGGTTGAGCAGTCCTGGGCTAATGATCCCTTCTCTTCTTAAAGCGAGGAAAAAAAGCGCTGATGAAAATTGCAATAAAAACGACACTAAACACAATTTAGCGAATGAACGGAGAGCTGAAGTGTCATAATTCAGAGAGCATCATTATCAAAATTGCTGCAATTGTTGTGCACTCATTGTGCATGTGAATGCATAAGTTCTTCCCGATTTGATAGCGTCGCTGCCCACCGGCGTCCGCTAAAACTCCCCCAAAACAAACTAAACATGTCCATCTGGAGAGAAAATGCGGCGCGTCTGGCCTGACTCTTAGTGGGTGCAGCAGGTTTTTTCTCCGAGGCTCAAACATCATTAAAAAGAGCCGTGGTCATTTCTATGATCCATGCAGTTGGGCTTTCATGGGCAGATCAACAAATGGAGGCTGAAACCAACGGCAACAGCGATCAATAGTTCCCTTCAAGACACACAGGAGCACTCTGGGTATCCATCAATCTCCACCCTCAGACAGGAAGTTAACCACAAACTGGAAATAATAACTGCATGGGTTAGTTGGCGCCTTGTTGCCACAACAACTCTTCCCAGTGACACTGTACATGTTATGTCTATCACAAAGGCTTATTTATTTTACTGTAAAGGCGCCATTTACGTGTGCCGCTAACAATACATTAAAGTGTCAGCTCACCCTAATTACAAAAAAAACACTAACATTGTTTTCCAATTGCCCTTCGTGCTCACTAGTTTGTAACCAGTAAGAGACACTGGTTTTGAATTTTGTAAACGTAATTTTGCTTTAAGCACCACAAGCTAAAACTGTGACAGCAGTGAAACTATCCAAATGACTAGATACTATATGGGGTAAGTGGGGTTTTGGTGATTTGGGTGAACTGGTCCTTTAAGGACATGAACGTCCACCCACATGCATATTCACTGGGTAACCAGGACGCCCCAGCACGTTGTTATGTAGTGCAACACGACACTTCTCTTATAAATAATACTTTGGTGAAACCTGCGTGTCACTGTCAACACACTCTGTTTGAGTGGAATTTGTGGTGTTATTCTTCTATTTTAAAGGCTCCCTGTGGAGTTTTTTTTTATCCTGTAAACAAGCAAAGTTTCTGTTTACATTCAGTGTTTTTCACTTTATCCTTGTGACCTGACAAACAAGTTGAATGCATGTACTTCCTCAAAAACATGTGCAAATTTGATTTTTTAAGTGCTTTAAATCCCGCATTGATTACATACATGTTTACTTCCTAGCACTCTTCTTTTCCCATGCCTTTGCTGTGTATTACAAGGTCTGTGGGTACGTTACTGCCACCTGTAGATCAAAACAGGATTTCATTCCATTTTGCTTCGGAGTGTCTACTAGTGGTCAAAAGCTCGACAGGGTGCCTTTAACAGTGGTGATATCCACACATTTCCTCGTTTATTGTTAATTTTCTCAGTAGTAGTAGAGCCAAATTATGAAGAACACACTATTTCAGGCTTTGGTGTCACTGGAGTCAGGAGGGAGTTAAATTGTCACAACTTCTGATGTTCTGATTTCACTTTTGTGCACTTTCTTTCTCACAGTCTTTAGTTGCATTCTTGGTGCAGTTTTCATAACTCACCATATGGCTTCATATCATCCTCTCTGTTTTGCACACATGGCTAGTGCAACAGCCTAAAATAGCCTGGCAGCTGCAGACAAGCAGAAGTCTTAGAGTGATTATGTGAAAATGCAGAGAATGCAGTCGTTCTGTTAAGAGACACATGTTGAGATTAGTGAAACTATCACAGATCACTGTAAGTTAAGGCTGAGATTAGGGTGGTGAAGTGTATCCCTCAACCTTTCTCAGTAATTGCAGTAATGATGTATACGTCTTTATCATTTATTTATGATTTATCCTTTTTGTCTGCACCATTTTCTACCTCGCTGAGTGTCTCCACTCATTTTCTCATCATGGTATGGTTGGCCATGTATGAGATAACAGAGTTGGCAAATGGAAAAGTAAACAGTCCAAAATTAAAGAATGTGAATTTAATGTCTGAAGATTTATTCTTCATTTATTTTTTATTTCGCTCAAGTCTTTTTAACATTGAGCTGTTCATCTATGGACTGAGTTATTCATTTTTAGCCTTTAGATGATGCGTTTTTCATATGAAATGTCCCATATCATAAATAGATTTTATAACCATTTTGTGGTGGATGCTCACTTAGAAATGTAGGCATAAAGATTTAGACCAGACACTCACCAGCAGAGCCAATGCTAACCAGCCCGAGCCCCAAAGCAGTCCAGCCCACTTCCCCAGTCCGTCTCATTCAGTCTGCCAACTGCTGAGCTGCAGCAAAAGGGTCTACCAAAGAAACACTTCATAAAAATGCCTATCATCTATCACCTAAATCACACACAAACATTCCTTGTTTTTTTGACTGCTCGGTGCTAATGCTGTGAACCGAATGTGTTTTCCCTCACACAGCTGAAGCGTTGTGAGAGCTGCAATCAGCATCTGCAAGCACAGCCTAATGTGGCCGAAGAGGATATGAAGCTGAGCCAAAACATGCACGAGGCAAACCGAATCTAATTAATGTTCATTAAAAGTTAAAGCAGGGGAAACGGCCAGGTTAATTTCTGCTACTGTGAACTTAAAGGCTGATGACTCACATAAAACCTCGCCAACCTCTATTTTGAGGCCGTTGCGGCGTTCTGCTGTGTGCAGTGCTGTGCTGCTCCTGTTTAAAGAGAGCTCACAAGGACAGGCCAAACTGTGCCATATGTCCGTACACTCTGCACATTAGGCAGCAAGATCTCTGGTCATCCGTCACTGCCTTGTTAGAGAGGAGAGAAACCGGGGGTGGGCAACATATTGCAGCAGCATATTGTAGGAATGCCATCACACAGATTGAGGCCAAATGTAGATTTCTGTAGATTTATGTTTCAGACTCATATAACCTCCAGTCTCTCCTATTGTGAGATTGTGAAATATCTGCACCCTGTCCCTCTGTCCCCTCTGTCCCCTCTGTCCCCTCTGTCCTGGCTGGCTGTCTCTGGCCATCTGTGGCCCCTCTCACCTTTGACCTTTCGCAGAGGTCAACACAGGTCAGGCATCTCAGGTTTGGCTATTGTTTCAGACAAGCAGACAGCGTCTGTCTCGTTCTCCAAAACTCATAAGCATATGCACAGCTCTATCCTCAACTCCACAACATCACGTCTCGAATTGCGGAAATTCACACTGAATAAACTTTGACGAGACGGTTGTTCTGCGCTCCACGAAAATGAGACAAGTGCTAAAATGCTGTTTTATCCTGACCAAAATAAATATAGAGAGAGCAAGAGAGGATTGCATAGTGCAAGGGGAACGATCCAGAGACATCATGCAATATGTTAATCATTCTACAAAAGGGAGGGCGAGGGGCCACGAAAATCTGTGGGTGTTACACAACAAAACAGAAACCAAAACAACTCAGCAGAACACCACAGAAAAGTTGTCAGCGGAAATTAGATAAACAAGCAGCCAGAAACCAGCGAGGGAAAATGCTCAAGGTTTTCCTCTTCACTTGGCGGTCATACACGTTTTGTTTCTCCATCACCTCTTGGCCGCTTTTCTTTTTTAGCCTTAATTGCAGTTTACAGGGAAAGGGTAATCACTTGTGAAACAGGGCGTGTTATTTTTCTTGCCCAGAGTGTGAATCCTAAGCAGGCCAATCGCCAGCTCCATCGCTCCATCTCTCCGCTGGCTGAATCCTAATGGCTGGATGGAGAGAAGGAGCGCAGGGAGCGGGGAGAGAGAGAGAGGCTGACAGCGGGGCTTGACATGGGCATTAAATCATGCCCCGAGGAATCCTCCATCCACAGGCTCCTGACAGCCGCGCTGTCATCACGGCCAGGCCACTTCCTATGCCTCTTGACAACACTGGAGCAGAATTAGTCAGAGCATCAGATGTAAATTGGCGCTGTTCAAGGATGATAATGAGCACCAAGATACATGTCGGTGTCACTGACGGGACGCCATCATGATTGGCTGTCCCTCACACCGCGCTCCATTAGGTCTAATGGTATTCAGGCCAGGTATGGGCGGAAGGCGGGAGCAGGGGGGAGCAGCGATGGACAGGGAGAAAGTTTTCTGTTGTGATCAGTTTGTTCCATTTGAGCGTGTTGGTTTCTGTCGAACTCTGTGGCCATGAGGAGGACATTTACGCGGGGTCCAGGCAGCCGCTACGTTCAGCTGTCCACTTACTGACATGCTGTCTTCTCAGTCTGTCTCTCACAAACTTACTCGACCAGCCTGCACCTTTTACACTGTTTGAATAAACACAAAGGAGACATCAGTTACTCTAAATTCTACCTCATCACGTATTATATTTCTATATATCACGGTGCCATTTACAATAAACCGCCTGTCCAAGAATGGCACCAGTCTTATCCTAGTCTGAACTCATGTGAGAGACCAACACACACACACACACACACACACACACACACACACACACACTAAGTCACTTGCTAAATTTTCCAGCCCATTCAGTAAAACTCTTGGCTTGCTACTTTTCTCTCTCTCTCCTTGCAGTATGTATGCATGCAGGGTGTACAGCTTGCTAACATAATGCAGTAATAGTTGCCAGCATGCCATTTTCTCTGCCCATGCTGAGGATGAGCCAGCCAGAGCCTGCCCCAGATGCATACATTTCCCATAATGAGGCAGGTGGCCTCGACAGACGGCTCGGTCGTGTGGGTGACACCGTGTACACCGCAGCTCTGGGCATCTGACTGACAGACAGTGCCAGTCCCTTCCCTCCTCTGCTTTCTTCTCTCTCTCTCACTACATCTCTTTCTTGCTCTTCCTCCTCTCTCTCAGTTTCCCTTGTTCAGTTTCTTTTTCCGAGTTTGTGCAAGTGTGTGCGTGTGTGTTTGTGCGTGTTTCCTCTGCTTTGTTTCTCTGTGGGGTATTGGGTAAATTCCTCCGCTCCACGGCAATTTCAAATAAAGATAGCTGAAGGTCATTAATTGAACTGCCGCCGCTGTAACAGGGTAAAACTCACTGTAATTAACAGCGAATAAATAATTGATTATGTATATTTTCTTGTAATTGGCTCCTCGTTACCCTTCTACATGCTGAATGCTAATTGATGCTGGGAGTTAATTATCATTTCACTATGGAGTTAGCAGTATATCCAGAGAGATGTTGAAGATGAAGCACCAAGGTCCCATCATGGCCATTTCTATAAGAACCAAGGTCAAGCCAAAAAATTACCCAAAAAAAAGGAGAGAGAGTGGTCAGACCATGGAGTGATACAAAAATGCCCCGCCAGCCACCTAATTGAGAGTATTTAGCGAACTAGCATAGGAAGTGGTAAATGGCAAGGATTAAGCCAGAGGCCCTAAGCAAGAGGATCTATTAACAAGGATTCCCCAAGGCCCAACTAAAGACTAAAGATTAAGACTCCAATCTGAATGTAGGTCTAGCAACAGAAGCTGTTAGCTGATTAAAAAAAAATCACATCTTTATCCTCAGATAAAATTACTTACTGCAAGACACATTCACTGCAGTTATAGTGATGAAAAGCCAAGTGTAAGAAATTTGGAATTGGTGGTTATCCATCAAATAAAGGTGGAAATAAAGTACTGATCCTCTTATTCTAGGTGTGAATAAGAAAACACAGGTTTTGTGCAATAAACTATCAAGTAAAATGATGCAGCAGGAATTGTGCATTTTCCACATATTTTTCCACTTTTCTAAAGATGGCTTGGACATTTTTGTGAAAACAACCTCTAAGATTCATGCCTCCAAGCTGTTGACATTTCAGAGTTGTCTCATTTCAACAAGCCCACAAAGTGCTGGTTATGTACCAATTTAAGACGTCTGCTCCTTTACAAACATTCAGCATTTTAGCAGTTAGCTAGTAAGCTAGGCTAACTAGCTTGGAAACTGGAGGCTAGTTATCCTAGCTTAGCTTGCTGATGTTATTAATAATTGCCACTCCCCATTACTTTTAGTCTATGCAATATCAACAACTTTGTGCATTACTGACACTAATGTAGGGGGCGCTGTCGCTGCTGAAAAATGAATAAAACTCCCATTTCTTTTATTTTGGCAATTAGAATTTCAATGAAATAAATACTAATGATACAAACACCAATAATTTTACTGGTTTAAGTTAAGTTTAATTTCAGTTGAACTAAATATTGCTGTGTTAGAGTAATAGAGCGAGAGCAGAAGACTTCTGGTAAGTTGCTTGCTCAGTCAGAACAGAGACAGCCATCGCCTTGTGTGTCAGCCTTCCTTAATGGAGTCTTAATGTGTCCAGCAGCGAACAAAGACCAGAGACTCTACACCTCTTAGCACTGCCTGCCTAACAGGACCCCTTCTGTCTGTCTGTCTCACTGACTGAGGTGTCCTCTGACTTGCCTGAATTAATTTTCTACAACAGGCCAGGCCTAGGGCAGCTGTGTCAGCATTTCATGAGCACAGTGAGGACTGCGGATTTTAGCACGTCTGGCCTATAGGCTCACATGTGCTCTGACAGTCCTGTCAGGGAACAAGAGGACTGAGATGCTCCTCAGCTTCTCTTACTAAAGCCTGTGTGATCAGCTGCCTCTCTGGAAAAGCTTTCGGAGTGTGGAAAATGCTCACTTTTGCAATGTCGAACATTGCTGGAATATTACAGATATACAGAAATAGATTTGTGTGGCAGCTAGATAATAACTGGTAATTCACAAACCACTTAGAAATGGCTCATTTTCTCCTTATTGTCTGTACAGTAAAATGCTCTGTTCCTGGAAAGACTAGGATTCAATGTTGGTGCAAGTTTGCAGCACCAGACAGCTGCGTTGCATTGCACTGTAGTGAGCAACATATTTTTCTTTTTTTTGTTTTTGGATGCGTTGTTTTTGTCTTTGAACACTCCTTCCCTAGTGTCCTCCCGCTGCTTTCTGCATGTTTAATGTATCAGTCATTCAGGTGGGGAGTGACTGGTATGGCATTGTCTTTTAGAAGCGAAGAACTCTCTGTTTTCCAACTGCTGCGCCAGGTGTAACTGAAATTGACACGTCTTTCGATACATGCAGGAAATATGTTATTGGAAGAGACATCTTTTATTCTCCAGAACTTTACATCACACACGATCTTGGCCGAGTGCTCTGATCTGGATCCCTCTGTGGATAAAGGGGAGGGGAGGGCTGCATGTATGTGCGCAAGTGCGTGTATTAAATAAATAAGTCCAAAGACAAATCGATTAACTCAGAAGTGTAGAAGTTTTCTGTGGAAACAAGGCAAAAAAAAAAGAAGAAGAAGAAAAGTTCAATGGAACTACCACAATAGAAACATTCTATTAAATGTAGGACCATGCTAGTACACACTGCTGCTGTGTGTATGCATCAAATAAAGTGGGTTCAAAGTTCAGACTGTAGGAGGCAGAGAGCTTTGTATAGTTGAATACTATCTTACAATTTTAAGAGGGATTTACAGGAACAAAGCATGCATGCAAAATGCTTGGAGGAAAACCAAGCACGAACAGAAAAAAGGGAATGATGGATTCAGGAGAAAGGCCATACAGGGGCAAGAGAAAGCATCATGGAATAATTAGCAATGCAAGACATGTTTCTCCACCTCTATATGTATTCAATATATGGTGCTTTTGGCGAATTCAACAACAATATTCTGAGTGCATATTATGAAAGCAGAATAGCTGCTCTTGTCTCATTGTGGAGCAGCCCTGCGGCAACTCTATGGACATCGATAGCATCAGCTCCCTGGGCTCTGGACCCAGCCTGGCTAACACCTGGACCGGGGCCCAAGTTGCTACGGGGCGGGCAGGTGAACCAGGCAGGAAATGAGAGGACGCTGGTCCTGGAAGAGTGACACGACTTGGATCCACACGCAAGGTTTCAGCCCAGGACGTTTGAACTAAATGTCATTCAGTGAACACACACTGGCTTCTGTTACATGCACGTCTCTGTTGGAATGTATCAGAGCTCTTCCGGATGTTTTCTGGCCCTGATCATCTTGCTTAGATGTGTTCTTTCTGGCCTGGTGAGTGCGAATTTATCTTGGACTGGCTTGACACATTTGAACGCAGGCCGGGGTGTTTGAACTTGAGTGCAGTTTGGCACTGTCTGTCCAAGGCCTCGTCTCACCGTCTCACACACTCACACACACACACACACACACACACACACACACACACAACAAAAACGTTTTCACACTCTACTGGTCTCTCTCTCGCTCCCTTGTGGCCCTTCATCCCTTTGTTGGAGTATGCATAACCGTTGAGGGAGTGCCAAACTGGGTTGAGCCTGAGATGCTGATACAGTAGAAACCTGCGCTATCCCTTTAATGAGTACACACAGACACACGTACACGTGCACGCACACACACACACACACACACACTTTCCACTGCTTGGCTATTAGGCACCAAGAACAGGAGGAAAACTATTTGAAAGTGAATTTTAGATTTCCGGTCGTGGAGCTTTGCCTGGGAGTGGCAGCAGAGGTGCAAGCAGTGCACACACACACGCGCGCGCACACACACACACCTCAGACACCTCACTGTTCCGGCTCCAGTTGCTCTCGCACACAGCATGGATGATCAAAAGAGGCCAACGGCTGCCGACCATTATGCCAATGACACTTTGAGTAAGAGTCCAGAGAGCGCAGCGACATGACAGCCATTAGGGATTGAAAGTGAGACTTTAAAGGAGGGCTGAAGGACAACTGTCAGTGCAGAATCAAAGGCAGAAAGTGAAATCTTCATAATGTATTGCACTGGAAAATTCCTGCACTAGCTGTCTCTCTCAACCACTCACTCAAAAGTATCCCATACACAGCTATGCCATTCAACTCCCCCCAAAAACATGAAACAGCCAGGAACAAAGGGTTGATGAGGGGAGTTCAGAGACTGGCACTCTGTAAATGAAAGCGAACAGCGGTGTGGGCCATTGTGCGGGTGGTAGACAGATAGATCATTAAGGACTGGACTGGGTTACAGTCAGAGCAGCGGACTACTAGCTAGCAACTCCAGCAGTACACCTCTGTTTCCCCCCAGCTTAGATCCAGCTGACAAATGTGACTGAAACAGTATGGCAGCACAATTAGAGCCAATGGATCACACTCTGTGACAGTTACAAAGACAAGTCAAACTTTTTTTCAAAAGCACCAGCAGATGCTTTGATTGACACTACGCGTCCAAAATATAGCTCCGTGTGTTTAAAATTGCTACAATACTTGAAAATCAATAAACTGGGACAAGAAAAACTCCCTGTCTTCCAACTTTGATTTGACCACTCATCGTTAAAATTGACAAAACAGAGGGCGGCTTTGTGTGCATTGCTTTTGCGTTTCTCATTGGTGAAATCAAGGCCTGCTGCTGGCACTGACCAAACACTGCTGCTCTCCCAGCTTGGCAGAAAACTGCCTCTAATGTGTCTCTCTGTCGCATAATCAAGGATTTCACACTCTAAATCTTTGATCTGGGAGAACCCTCTCTGATGGGAGAACCCTCCAACCGCTACCACACACACGCAGTACACACACCCCTCTCGGATCTCTGATCTCCCTCCAATTAATGATGTCAAATTAGTGTGTTTACAGGCTCATTAGATTACTGCTGCAGAAGTAGAGCACCGCCCTGCATCGCCCAACACACACACACACACACACACACACACACACACACACACACACACACACACACACGCACGCACACACAAACGCACGCACCCACACACGGACCAAGTCTCTCTGTGTCTTGACACAGCCCTTGGAGGGAAGCCTGATGGCAAAGCACCAAAGTACTACTGCCACCACAATCATAGCTGTGGCTCTGTGTGGTAACTGAGCCATGATGGCACGAAGTCCTCACATACACACACACGCACACTAACACACACACACACACATTCTAGATGTCCAAACCAGCTGGACCAGTATGGAGGCTGTTCAGCAGTGGTTAAGCTGCAGCCAAGCAAATTCCCTGAAGAGCTCAAAGAGGCCAGAGACGCAGACTGAGGCCAAGGCCTGGGGACATACTGACAGGTGTGTGAATCTTAGGCGCAAAATGAAGAAAAGGGGGCTAATGCACAGAGGGATGGATGACAGAAGAAACAGAAAATGTGGGGAAAAAGTAGCAGAGCTCATCAATTCCATCCAGCAATTCCTTATGTTTCATTTATCAACCAGTCAGCTTCCCCTTCACAACAGCTTGTTACCATGCAAGGCAGCATGTAGCCTTTAAAAGACCTCCTCTGTAGAGCTGTGGACACCATGCAGGCTGGGTTCAGCACATCTCTGCTGCCCCCTACTGGGTTGGAGGTCAGCCTCAATCCCCCCCCACCGCCTCGACTGAGAGCGCCACAGGCCTGCACTTTCACCTTAGTGCTTGCCGAGGGGCTCGCTCAGACCCTCGCTTTTCAACCAGCGGTAATTATGACACTAATGAGAAGAGCGTGAATCAGAGGGTTACATGCGGACAGGAAGACGGCTTTGACACGCTGCTTCAATTACAGAGCAGTCTGTCTTTGTAGAGCCCAAAGACGAAAGGGTTTGAGAGGAGTTAAGAGGATGAGAGAGCGAGGGGAGGAGGGGGGCAGATACGGCCTCTGTAATTCATATTTAATATCTGCATCTGTGTTTCACAGCACCTAGCAGGCCACCGGTGACGTAATCATCTCCTTAATTGGGTAGTAATGATTGTTAATGCATGAGTCGTGTGCAGCAACATTTCCCACTAGAAAAAAGCACGAACGAATGCACCAATTGCACAAACTAGACGAAAATAAAGCACTGTTAAATTTTAAAAAAAAAAAATGTATTTCTGTTGTGAACCAGTGCTCTGAGCGCTACTTATGGATGCAGTGGACATGCTCCACTCACCTCTGCGAGTCGGCTAGTTTTCTCCTTTGAGTAATTCGGCTAAAGAAAGCATTTCCTGACGGTGTGTGTGTGTGTGTGTGTGTGTGTGTGTGTGTGTGTGTGACACTGTGACCTCAGCTAGAGTGACATAACCTGTGGCAGAGAGTGCTGGCTCAGCAAACTCCATTCTAAACACTATTCAGTCACTCAAAACACAACAACACTCACACACCCTGAGGAAAACACACACACACACACACACACACACACACACACACATACACACACACACACACACACACTCACAAACCAAGCGGTGACACTGACAGTGACAAATACCTCTTTCAGGTATCAGCCAGTCTACACTTTGACACACACACACAGCAGGGGGAAGTACACAAGCAGGGGAGAAGTGGCACACACACACACACACACACACACACACACACACACACACACACACACACACACACACACACACACACACACACACACAGCAGCCACGGCTGGCACATCACCATTCTATTGAGGTGTAGTGGCACTACGTTCTCCTCCCACTGGGAATCTGATAAGCAGGAATACATGCGCACAAACACACACACACACACACACACACACACACACACACACACACACACACACACACACATCCATGATTTTGCACTTCTGCTACCTTCCACCTCCCAGTCCTCTGCCCCAAATTTTCCCCATCCTGTTAAGAAAAAACATTACTGGTGGCAAGAGTCCTCTCATGCTGATCGCATTAGAGCCATTACAGCTTTTTTTTCTTTCTTTTTTTTTTTGGCCTGTATGTTTTAGCTCGGGCATCTTTTTTTCTATCCTCTGGTCCTCTCTTATCTCGTTACACACTCTTCAGGCTTTGTGGTTAAATTATGTATTAAGGTCAATGTCAAAACATGGAAGATGTGTAATCTGCAGGGAGTTTCCTTTTATTCATTATTACAGTGAAGGCTGAGCACAACTGTCAGCCAGCCGCGGTTGCACTCAGCATGGAAGCTTATGTGCTCAGCGGGGCCCCACCAAGCCTCTCTCCCTCGCTCTGCTCTCCCCTTCTCCACCTATCCCTTGGCCCCCCCAACCAACCCCCACCCCTCCAACACACACACACTCTCTTCATCCTTACCCTTCCTCCTCCTGCTCCTCCTCAACGGACCCCTGATAGATTTACCCAGATAACCCATCTCACTTTGGGATCTCCCTCTTATACAGCGCCAATCTGAGAGCTGTCAAGTGCACCTATATGCCGATGTCATAAATCTGAAGGAGAGAAATGTGCATGCCAGAGACCAAGGGGAGAGGTGGAGGGGGTATAGGAGGGGTGCAGTTAGAAAAAAAAAAGGGGGGGGGGGGGTGTTGGGGAAGAGGAGGATGTCATGCCATCCGCTTGTAGTTTAGGGAATTTGTCTAATCTGAAATCATGTCAGGATACAGAGAGGCTATGCAAGGCACTCCCTCACCCCCTCCCAAGTGTATCCACGCTCGCACATGAGTGAACGAGAAGGAGAAAATCAAGAAGATAGAAAGAAATAGAGAGAGAGGCAGAGAGAGAGGCTGCCGGTGTCTTATGTTCTTTGTTTTAATTCAGGTAAACTGACATTACGTGTTGGCAGGACATGTTATCATCTGCTGGGATTCTGCCATCCCCCACAGGGATTTGGATCTGGGGGGCTCGCGCCTTCCTCTCTCCTGTCTCACAACAGCTCAACACTTGACCCCTTGTTTTCTCAATTCCTGTCAGTCAATGTCAAAGCCCCTTTTCTCTGTCAGATATGTACCGACAGCTGTGGCGCTGCCAGCTTTGAGGTGCTCCGGACGCCTTTAACCTTACCAGGTTCGCAGATCTCTTCCTTTAATGGCTCACGGGGGCAGGAAGCAGTTTGATAAATCTGGTCCAGCTTTGTTCCAGCCAGTGTAATTATCTTCCAATTAGATTAATTCAGTTAGGCCTCAGTCGCATTTACAATACTAACAGCATTCCTTGGAGGCGACCACTCTGTCATGTTAACCGTTACCCAATTATGTCTGTAAGTGATAATAACTGCTGTTATTATCAAGCATGCGACATGCAAAGCCCCATAAATAAACACATGCAACAAAGGCAGACACTTAAATGAAAGAAACAAGCACATATATGCACAGAGGAGAGGAGAGGAGAGGAGAGGAGAGGAGAGGAGAGGAGAGGAGAGGAGACAGTCAAGGGTAATTTCATATTTCAACAGAAAAGCTTCAAAGAAGTATAGGGGAAGCAGAATAAGAGAAAGGGCACAAGACAAACAAAGCGGACAACCAAGGTTATCACGCTTTTTTACCACCAACAGAGTGAGTGATGGAGAGAGGTTAAGGTACTCAGTGGCACCCAGACAGGGAAGCGAGGAGACCAAGGTTGGCTTTCTTTTGCAAAATGCACACACCCTCTCTCAGCCGCCCTCCTCTCTCTCTCTCTGCAGGCCCCTCTCCTGGTGGTTGCATCTTCTCTCTCTCAACCTCACGTGTTGTGCTTAGGAAAATGCCTCCTGACTGGTGGGCCTAATTACTGGCTCTTCGCTGACCCGCGCCGGGCCGAGGCCTCGTCAAAACACTGATTCAACATGAGCCCCGCACCGGCCAGCACCTCACACTAATGAATACTAATGAATAATTATCACTGGCTGGCTGGCGCGTCGGCCCACTGCAGGGACACATGTTAACACACCCACTTGTAGAGCGGTAGGAGAAGCGTCGAGGCCCTTCCCCAGGAAACAGGCAACTCAGCTCATGCACAAGGCTATGCAGGAATATGCAACTCTCCCTGAAGGGATGCAGAGGAAGTATAGAAGCCCTCAAGGTTAAACAAAAGTAACACTGAGCGGACTGGAGTGCTCTGACCCCTGCGAGGACTGTTTTGATTGTCATGACCTTTATGGGGTTTATTGTATATCATGGCATGCTGGGTCAGTTGATATAGGTTAACCAGACACTGAGCACTAGCTTGTTTGGTGATACAATGAAACGTGTCAGCTCAAGCAGAGTATCAACGATCGAAGCAACGCAAACCTTCGACTCTGCTTGCTCCAGCTGCAGTGCAGGAAAGCTTATCTTCAATATGAGTGTGAAGCATGGGTCAAAGTGGTGAATAAAAAGTTTAGTAACCTATTTTTTCACACATCGTGTGTGGTGACAGCGCTGGAATGATAAGATAATTTGAGCAATGGATAAATGTGGACAAAATTGTCAGTAGGTATTGGAAAACAGTCTATGTAGCAGATTGGTATTAAAAACAGATACATGTATGTAGATTTCCTCATGCAGCATCAATCCTGTGTGGCAGTGCTGAGCATCCAGTGCTTTACTCAAGCATTTCTATTTTCAAGTACTTTAATACTATATAATATTGTACAATTTTCATACAAAACATATGATGATCTTCTGAAACATAATGTCTTGTTATAGATTAAAATACTCAGAAGCATATTAAGTAGATAAAATTAGCCCCAGCCTCGACCAGCTGCAACATTAAAATGCTGCTTACTCATTAAACTCAGTAAATCAATAATTGTAATGCAACAAAATAATACACATAATAATACACCACTCTGAAATGGACCATTCTGCATTATGAGCACCTTTATGGACTTACTACTACTCATAACATAGAGTATTTTCCAATGATGGTGTTGCTACTTCTTCCACAACTGATCCTGACTTATATATCAGTACATCTTGTCTTTATATGACTTTAATGCTACTCAGAGCAACATCTACAATCAATTACACACCATGGAGAAAGATTCATATGAGCCCAAAATGTTGGCCGACTGTGTCCTGCAAATAAAAAGCAGTATAGTGCGTTCAGTCTCCATCACATTCCTGGTCTTAACTCATTGTCATAGCAGCGATATTTGTCTGGCAGATTTTGGGATTAAATTACACCAAACTACCTGCTACTGAGCATGAGCGTGCGTTCCCGTGTGCCTGTGCGTGTGTGCGTGTGTGTGTGTGTGGGTGAGGGAGTGTGCGCACGCTGGTGTTCCCCCTTGTGAGGAAATGTAAAACTTCTTGGTGTGTTATTTTTCTCCCCACCGTTTGTTCTTTTGATCTGTGTGTACATTATCTCCAGCTCTTTGAATTTCAATTTCACTGTCATGTAAGCTCTTTTCATCACAGCCGACGGTTGCAGCTCTAATAATATTCAACTTTTAGGTCACAGTGGAATGCTAATTAGATTGCTATTTTAATTAATATGTCCCTGCAGGTTTCCATATCAAATCAGTTTTAACACTGTATCGCGCACTTTGAGCCAATAAATTACAATGAAACCCCAAAATAAAACCACTTCAAAAAAGGAGGATTTTAAGGTGTACAGGAGCAGTGCTCGTTTGAACTGTGTTTACATAAATTGCTTATTG
Source organism: Chaetodon auriga (assembly GCF_051107435.1). Taxonomy (NCBI): domain Eukaryota; kingdom Metazoa; phylum Chordata; class Actinopteri; order Chaetodontiformes; family Chaetodontidae; genus Chaetodon; species Chaetodon auriga. The sequence goes on from NC_135086.1 coordinate 19,120,702, forward strand.
TTGCTTAATAAACTGCATAATATTAACCACACTGGGGTATGTTTGAAACTGTTCCAATAAGCCATAATGGGTGTTTCTATTTTCTGCTAATAAATCCATACATGAACCTGCTCGCAAGATAAAAGCCTCAGCTTAGCTGGTTATTTTCAAGGGCAGTACAGTGTTAAATGTGCTTTAAACAGAAGGAGATAAGTGTAGGTGTTGTAATGTTACGGACTCTGTGCATGTGTGTGTGCTGCTGCTGCTGCTGGTGGCATTTAAGGACTTAAAAGTGCTTCACTTTCCATCAGTGTGTCATTTGTCTGTCAGCATTTCTATGTGTGTGCACATGCATGCACGTGTGTGTGTGTGTGTGTGTGTGTGTGTGTGTGTGTGTGTGTGTGTCACCCTCGATGCTCAAATGGTTGTTTTGTCCTGCAGCTCAGGGTGTCCCATTCATCATGTTGAGAGGGAACGGAGAGGCCTGGGATATGAGCACCGCTGTATTCCTCTCATAATCAAAGGTCATACTGGGGCCCAGTGTTCAAATTGCTTTACTTCACTGCAAAGCACAGGCTCTCTCTCTCTCTCACACACACACACACACACACACACACACACACACACACAATCACACACACACAGAAACACATACATACAAATTAGTTGTCGTGCCAAAATTATGCCATGCCAAATATGCTGTTCTGAAACAGGTATCAGTGTAAACCTGCTGTAGCTGTTGGATTTTGTCTTTAAACAGGTTTAAACAGCAAACGCAGCATCTTTCAGTGGCCTCTGAGTATATCTTTCAGGTTTAATTCTCCTTTTTTATGTGCTTTTTTCCACAAATTTTTCCTTAAAAATGATTATTGCAGTTAGGTTGTTGTCCAGTGTTGTTCACCTCAATTACGCTCTTACTATATCTCAATTACTGTAAAATTCTTCCCGGACACATTCACAAGCCGCTTCTTCCTGCACAACCTCCTTAAGAACAGGACAACCAGGCTTTTGCACACTAACAAAAAATTGATATTCATGGATAGGGAAGGGGGGGGGGACTATTTGGATGTTTATTATACTTTAAAATGAAGTGATCCGCATTTCACTGCCTGCGAGGTAATTAATGTGGGGAAATCTTGAATTAAAGATGTAAATCCTGACACTTTGGCAGGGGGGCCGGTAAGGGACAGTGGTCTCCAAGGTCTAGATTATTCTTAGCGTATACCAATTAACACCATGTATCTTCTTTTATGTTCACTTCAATTAAGAGCCTTTACAATTTTTAAGTTCTTTTCTTCTCAGTAGTTAGAGAATGTCAGAGAGACTGATCAAAGGCATTAGCTGCCGTCCGCGCACCATAGGTAATGCTGCTTTGCATAAAGAAATCTGCATATTGCTAAGAAGGTTTTCATTTCATTTTGCATGAATTACAGAGCCGGGGATGCAGTCGTAGATCAAGATGTGGAGGTGTGAACGCGCACATGTACACAAACACGCCAGACAAAGCGTTCGGCACTGAATCATCAAACTTCTTTAAATCTGGGAGGATTTAGCTTCTAGGATCATGGTGACAACATCAAGATGAAACAGACCAGCTGAATGAATGAATCTGATTTATTTATTGTTTTATTTTGGTTTAGTTTAGTTTAGTTTCCCACTGTAGTTGCAGTTGTTGGAATTGTAAACGAGAGATCGGGGTTACGCAAGCCTCCTTGTTACAAGCTGTCGCTGACTATTAAGAGTGTTAATAACGTTCAAGAGTGAACACAGCAATGTTAGCACCCAATAACTCCTGCTCCTGGAGTAATCACACCCTGATTTATGTGGGTGATTTTGGTACAACTGTCTCACAAAGCTTTGCTTGCTTTCTAGATCACCATCTTTTAATAGGCCTGCAAATGAGACTAGGCCTAATAGCCTTCTCCTCTACTCCACTGCTTTTCTCATTTGTTTCTCTGCTTTATTTCCTCCATTCCTTGTACTACTTAGTTTTTAGCCTCGGGACGGTCTATCTTCTCATATTGTTCAAATAATCCACAAAAACTTGGTTTATGTGATTGCGTGAGAGCGTTTGCAGATCTGAATGCACGTGCCTGCATCTACGTGCACGTGCATTTGTCCACCTCTAAACAGCCAGTGTTGAAACTTGTTATACCACAATGAACAGAAGCAGGAAAAACACACAAACAACCTGTTCGTTCGTGATAATCACTGCTACTTAATTCCATTACACTGTCAGCTACCAATAAATCAATGAACAAATGAACTGACCGGCTATGAGGAATAGCCGTCCACTGTGTGTCTGTATTATTCTATTGATGTTCCACCAACAGTCGTCCTGGAGATATTGAATGCTCTTTAAGCGAAGTGCTGACATCATAATAAAAGGCCACCACGAGCTGGCCGGCTGTGCGGTTTGGGAGCTTCAGGCTAAAAAGACGGACGGCCTCTAAAGGAGAAGAAGAAAGGCAATCTTCAAAGTCAATACTGCAACCAAGTGCTCTATGTGGTCGCATTTACTGCACATAATGAAACTACAAATAGCCTCTTACACAAAACACACACACACACAGTGGATGCTCTAAGAGAAAATAAAGTCCTAGAAATGGTGCTGTAGTCAGAATAATTATATGATAATGCTAATGTGTTCAGTGGCTTCTTTTGACACTAATAGTACCTTTGACTTGTTTTGAGATCTGTCAGTTTAACTGAAGCCTTTCCTGCTCCACTTGAAAAAAAAATCTGGATTTGCTGGATATATATTGAAATTGACATCGCATAGAGTTTATTTTTAAATCTACTCAAATGCACTTTCACCTCGGTGAGTGTGCATCTGTACCTGACTTTTCTGAAGACAGTATATTTAATCCATTGTTCGTGACTTCATAAAAAAATGAAGGGTTGGCAAATTCAAACATCAAAACATAATGTTGGGTGCTACGTCTGTGTAGCTGTGTGTTTTCATAACCCGAGTGTCTCAAAGCATTATTAACAAAAATCTTTTGCTCAGCCTTGCATTTCCAGGGCCAATAAAAGCAGCACGAGGAGGCTGCGCCGCTGCCGATGCAAGGCATACATAGCACAGACAGCCATCTAGTGTCGGAAGGGAGCAGATGCATGAATCCAGTGAGTGGGGAAAGGCACTTCACTGTGGCCTGTGCACTGTGTTTACACCTTCATTCGGTTTTAAGGGCCACAAATGAGGGATGTTTGAGCTGGGACAGATACACAGGAAAAAATTACAATAAAGTAACAAAGCCTGCATTAAGGGCCGAGTTATTTCTTACGTGTCATCATTACACCCACAAATAGGAAGAAAAAAGCATGCGGTTTGTACTCCGGTTCCAGGCATACGAGGTACGCTAATGGTCAGAACTTGTCTTTTCAGCCCACACAGAACATAGCATGTTTAGCCTAATAGCTAGCCTGCTGCTAGAGCTTAACCTCTCCCAGGGACACTGCTGAAATAACAAGGCATCGACACCGGGAGACTGCGTCCACTTCTTTGACGTGAAATCTGTCTTTGCTGTTGCCATTTGCTCCTGTTTGCATTACAACTGCAGGAAGAAAAAAAGAAGTGTTCGTTAATGTATGCAACCCAAATAAACAAAGATTATAAACAAATGTGTGCTATTGTGTGCATATTGGGAGCATGAATATGTATTTGCTGAGCGTTCAAACAAAGACACAAAGGGAGGCCCAACCTGTTGTCGGCTCAGCCCCTTTTTTCCCTGCTGTGAAAACCCTGCTCCCTTAATAATCACACATCATTATGACAATAGATGTTAGGCAAAACACATAAGCCACGTGCAAATCACACGAGGAGACAGAAGCACAAGCAGGCAAACACACATGAATGCTGTACAGCACGCATGTCGTCCCGGCTTGGTGGATTCCTTCACCTCATGTGTGAGGATCTAAAAAATATCTGACATATTTTTACAGTTCATCCCCTCGTTCTCCTCGCTGCTGCAAAGGTCCCGGCCCCTGTAGCTGTGCGCTGCTCCCGCAGACTTATCATCTAATTGCTTTTCATTGATCCTGTCCGATCAGGTGCCTAATGTTCATCCTTTTTCCGACGCTGTCTCCCGAGCCCTTCTGCCAGTCCTAATCTGAGAAGTGCGCGTCCTTTTCTGTGCTTTTAATACACCCAGACACCAAAACAGAGAGACAGCAGAGGGTTGTTTTCATACTGTGTGAAATGGTTTTTTGTGTGTTTATGTGCTCACATGTGTACTTGCATGAAACCGGATATCTCCTGGCCTGTTGTCAGTTCCCATGCAGACCAGATGAGGACATTCATGTTCTTGCTGTGGCTTTAAATATTTTAACTGCGTGGTGGACGGGTTGCAACAACCAGAGGCTTCATTATCTAAAGACAGGGAGACAGTCAGAGTGCCTTGGACAAGAAAATGAGTCTGTTTATTCTCCAAGACAGTAAGGCTCATCCTGTAAGGTAACCCAGATCAAGGATTTGGGACAGAAACCCCAGGCTCCTCCTAAAGATTAAATAATGTCAGCATCAGAATTGAAGGCTAGTGTGTGTTGGCAGGCGCTGAGCTGGACTTCTGAGGGATATTACAGTTTGTATGACTATCAATGGACAGCACATAACTCTGCATACATTTTCTTGGACTTTCTTTTTCACAATACCCTGAACCTGGACTACAGCCATAAGCCTGTGCACTGACACACACACACACACACACAATTCATCCGTCTCTGAGGAGCTGTATCACAGCGTCGGTTTAATATGCAGGCCAGTTCTTGGTGGTATCAGATCAATGGAGAGTTTCAAATCAGACACAGCCGCTGAGACAGACTGAAGAGACCATCTTTGGCGCACATTAACAGAACACTTTGCTTCCCCTCAAGATCACAGTTATTCCCTTTTTGATGGAGCCACTGAGTAAGACTCAACTGTCTTGTGATGCTCATTAAAAATATTAACTTTAAATGTGTTTTTTTTCTTCTTTTCTTTTTTTTTCTTTTTTCCTTTTTTTTTTTGCTCCAAATCATGTGATTGGGTTACTTTGAAAGTAATGGCCTAATTACAGTAACTTAATGTATTATTATGCCAGTCCATCTGTGGAAAGATGTAACATGGTAACCTTGACTGCTTTGTTTCCGATGCCTGTGCAGGTCTTAGACAAAACCAAAATCTGCTGTTAATACTTTTCAAATTCCTTCAAGAGTTACTGGGATTAGGTAGAAAATACTTCAGTCACTCAGCTCACATTCTGTTCCCATTACCTTCTTGATCTACAAATTGTTTTATTGTGGGTGTACGGAGATGGAACATGACTAAAGAAATCAAAGCTTTCATGGCTTTATTCAGTCATTTCAATGTGTTTTACTGTATAAAACTGAATCTCATTCACTGTTACCCTACAGCATTGCCTAAAAGCTCACCTACATTTTGGTCTACCTTGTAGTCTTGCGATGCAAAATGCAAAAACCTCTATGATCTATTTATCTCACTCCATGTATACTCAAACGGTTGTGCTCTTGCCGGCTCCCTTCGAGTCTCCCCCTGCCCTTTCCCGTGCATTATTCAGTCTTTTCCCGAAGTAACAGCCACCCTCTACACGCAGGCACGCCGACCACTAACATGCCACACTAATGTTATGTAAAAATGAATGATGAAATTCAAGGAGGCCAAATGAAAGAGAAACCGATATGTGTTTGTGTGCGTGTGCAAGCGTGTGTGTGTGTGTATATATGAGCAAATGCTGGCCCTGGTGTGAGCTTGCATGTGTGTGCGTGTGTGTGCGTGTGTGTGTGTTCAAAGGTGAGGCCTTGGGTGATGGAGAATAGGATTCTCTTACCTCCTATAAGTACAGAGGAGGATAAAAGCCAGCTGTAATGACCTTGGTATAATAAGGCCTTGCTGATTTCCATGATTTTCTTGCTTTCATGCCACGAATCTGGTATTCCATAGGAGGGGCAAGAAGGAAAAAAGGGGAGCTTTGTCTGGCCAAACATAAGCAGCCAACAACATTTGCCCAGAATCGAACACAAACTCTTGTTCCCATGTTCAAGCCATTACGCACACGATTATTATCTCGGGGCAAATTAATAGATGAAACACATTTTTGTTAATGGGCTGGTCCTTTTTTTTTTTTTTTTTTTTTTTTAGGTGACCAATTTACGTGCAATTTCCTTAATTCATGAAGTTATTTAGAAAGTGATGTAATGCTTGTTCCTTTTTATCTTGAAAGCAAAGGCAGCATGTTGTCTAGGGCTGCTCAGTGCAGCTAATATGGCACAACGAAATGAAAGGCTTCAAAAGAGCTTTTCCACTTGGAGCTGATGTAGTGCTGTGGCTGACCTCCAAATATGATTAGACTGCAGTAAACACAACAATAGCAAACAATAAACAACTGGTAATTGGTGTGATCCTCTGTTCCAACAAAATCTTTCTTGATTTGCTATGAATTATGAGCATTAATGTTTCTGCGCGCCGTGCCCCTCTGAGGATATCAAAAAGCTCCCGCTCCATCTTGATGGGCCTGTCTCATTAAAGGAGAAACGGAGGCCAATGAAGAAAAGTGATGTGCAGTGCATTCATCAGAATAACTGGCATGAACTCACCTCTAATTCATACGTGTCTCTGTGCCCTGATGTGAGATGATTACACTCAAATGAATATTGTTCACGTGTGTGTGTGTGTGTGTGTGTGTGTGTGTGTGTGTGTGTGTGTGTGCGTGTGTGTGTGTGTGTGAAGAAAGAGAGACAGAGTGGGGAAAGGTGTAGCCCTGATGCATCCCAGGTGAAGTGTGCCCTCTACAGGCAGCACATTCTTGTACATCCACTGCATGTGTATCAATAGTAGAGTGTGGAAAATATGCAGATTTCATTGAAGCTAAAATGTGTTGAGCAACAACATATAGAACCTCACATATACACCACATAGGAGTCTGTCATGTGTCTGAACATAAAGGCAGCTCTCTCTGGCATGCACACAACCAGGTTTTCCTGCTTAAGCTCTCCAACTCCATACATGCCACCTCTTTCATTAATATGTGATGAGAGAGAAAATCTCCAAAGACCCCAATAGGCAGAGGCATTGTCTCTCTTTTAAAGTCATCTCAGATGGAAGGAGCAAACTTCAGAGCGTTAGTGAAGTGTCTAATGAAAGAAGTCTCCTCCTCTGCGGCTCCATTTCGCGCAGCGTATTAGGAATCTAAATGTTGACTGAAGACAGTTTGATTCTCTGTCTGTGATTTTCTTAAGGAATAAAAACAGTGTAGCGTGTTTACAGTGTATCCATGAAAGAGCTATGAGAAGGCTCATCACTACCCGATGCCATTTTGGGAGGCGGAAAGTGAGGTTCATACCACAGTTCATTTGAAAGCCATATCAAACAGAGAATGTTTAAGACCAAGATCAAAGCAAATCTCTGGTCAAAAATATCACTAGACCAGCTACATTCTTGTAAAATTGTTACTTTATGCTAACGGTTATTTCAACAATGTCTAGCTATTATTGGAAATCAGACACACAGAGCAATATCTACAAATGTATCCTGCCTCTTAACTTAATGCTGCAGTGTGTTAATATGCACAATGGGTACTGGCAAAGAAACCTAAAGTGGCATTTCAGGACCATCGTGGTGGTTCAGGCAGCTCAGGTTTATAACATGCAAGTGATGTCTGAACATGTAAATGAGCCTGTACCAGCCAACAGCATGTAATGCTTTTTTCTTTTGTGCAACAAAGCAGAAATATTCTTAAATATAATATTTTAACGGCCTGAGAGGGTGTAAAAATGTTTGAGATTTAGATTTTTTTGGTACACAGTGGAGTGTGAGTGTAATTTCATTGTAGAAAATATCACATATTTGCTTTAGGTACAATACCAATGTATGTGAGATGAATGAATAATTATCTTGGCTAACTGTGAAGGCTAAATAGAAATCAGGTCTTCTGTTATTCATGCAAACTGTCACACTAGTATTGACTGTTTTTTGTTCATGTTCATCTGCTAGTATCAAATCCATGAACAAACTATATGATAAGAACTGTTCTGTACAGAGCTTCTTCTGCTTGGAAAATGCTTCCCACCAACATCAGACAGATGAAAACCTAAAACACAAACTGATTAATCTAACGTTATTTTGTTATTGTTGTTAATTATTTTATTCTACTTCATTTTTTAAGCCATTTATTTGTGACAATTTTGCTTATATATACATAAAAAAATCCCCTTCATATATATATATATATATATATATATATATATATATATCCACCATGACATTATTATTAATTATATATTGACATATATGTATGTGTGCATATGTGTATATATGTACATATATATTTAACAATTACAACAAGTATTATTGTTTTGTTAAATCAGCCAACATATAAAAAATTGCTTTTGGATATATTCAATAATGAAATTTTCAGTATTACTCCCAGATTGCATGGTTTCTGTCACTAACTGTCAATGACATTAGATGTTTAAAGCAAAGAGCAACATGTATTTAAAAACTCAAAAGTACTCATGTAGTTAACTGTGAAAATTGGATGTCTCAAATAGACATTAATGACTGGCTTTAATTGTTTTCTGGACAGAATACTGGACTTTTCTTCTGCACAGTCTGATATGAGAGGAGAGGATGAAAACATGCATTCAGCCCTCAATGCTCTCTCCTGACTGTTGAGGAGAGGTAACGTCTGCATCGATATTACTTTTATTTGAGCACATTTTCAGCACAGATACATACAATCTTAAAAACAACAGTTCATGTAACTTGTTGCAGATTTCTCCATTTTCTGCAGAACATTGATCTTGTACTTGGAAGGAAATTTGACTTGTGTGGTTGGTGAGCAAAACATTGCTGTGGGGAGTTGTTTGAGTAGTTAACAAACTTTCAAAATGATGAGATATAAGTACAGCTCAGACTACTGGATGTACCAATGTTTGTATATAATTCCTACCTCTGTCTTTGTGTTTCATTTACTTAGGTATAATCCCTCTCTTAACGCACCAAAATGTTGATCCTACCCAGGTTTAAAAGCAACAGTTTACTCAGGAGTATGTGGCAGGTTGATTTAGGAGGAAAGCATGAATCACATATGTTATTATATATACATATTTTCATACAACCTCTTCTATTGTTCTTAACTACAGTCACAACTCAAAGATGTGAATCCCCAAATCATTCCCCCAAAACTAAAATTAAGATTCAGAATGATGGAACCTTTTGCTCCACAGCAGAGACAGAAGTGGCAAAGGTAGCTCAAACATATGTCAACATTGACCTTTATGTCCAATTTAAACAGGAGTTTTAATTAGAAAAGCACCTATCATGTCAAAACCAAAACTACAGAGAGGTTATTGTAACTTTAAAGCAGGCAACACCAGAGTCCCCTGGATCACTTGAAGATTTAAAGGCTCGCAGTGGAATCAGAGGACCTGCAACCTTTGCAATGACAACCACCTGTGAGTCTCACATTCAGTTTGAGAGTTACAAAGTAATCGGAATGAGTAATGAGGAGAAGTATTTGCCAAAGTACTATTTAAACCATCCGTCTATGTTTAAAGAGTTTTGTTATCAGAGTTGGATAAGTCAAACGTTGCAGGTAAATCAGACGCCTTCTCAAAAAATGTTGTTAAGTCATTTATGTTGCACTTCAGTCAATTAAAAATCTGTCTCCACTCTGGAGAAACTGTAACAATATAATCATATTTCTATATAATATAAGAGAACAAAGTTGCATCTACACTGTGACAAACTTGAAACCTTAAAATAACCGTGGCCTATTGTCTATTCTACTGCAAACAGATTATTGCACAGGCCAAATAACTCTCTACAGCGCATAGCTACAACACAACACTTTCAACTTTATTCACTCTCCTTATTAGAGCAGATTGCTTATCGCCAACTTCACAGAGCACCCATATAGCATAGCTGACAGCAGTTAGGGAAAACTGCACACATGAACTCCTCACTAACACTTTCCTACGCTAACCAGCTGTCCCCCTGTGGTTTCAGCCTCGGCCAAACCTTTGAAATGTCCTTCAAGGCGTGAAAAAACAACATGCACACTGCTTTGGGTAAAATCCTATTTGTACACTGTAATTACACTTTGAAAAGTTGCAAAGTTTAAAGTTTCAAGACCTTCACTTTTTCTCTTCTCATTTCTGATATTGATTAGGCTCTAAAACACGTTTCTAAAACACACGCTGTTCTAAAGAACAAAGGGGCTTCTCATTACATGCTGCGCCTCAGACACACTTTGAATGTTTCAGATTTGATTTACGGGTGTTATCAAGGGAAGCAATCAGGAGAATTCAGTCAATAATTTTCACAACCGTGCAACCGACATTAATTTGCTCAAACAAAAAGGCTACAGGCACTTTAAACGTGGTCATTAATGAGACAGAGGTTTGGGGTGATAGGTGTCCCTAAGGCCCGCATGCTGAAAACACAGAGAAACATAACATATCAATATCATGTCCATGACAGTTTCTGCCAAGTTAACATAGAACTGTGTGATAGTCTTCATCTAGAACTACTATTTTCATTCTTTGCACCATAAAACAAAGCAGAGGCATTAGTGACAAATAATTACATAACAAATGAGACATGCAAAAAAAAAATGTCTTGGAAAAAATAATGTTTGAAATGTTTTGTTTCGGGCTCTAATTTCTCTTTGCCAAAAGGGATGGATTTGTCTAGACAACATTTGTTATGTTGCTTGCATAATAAGAATAATTACCCAGCAACACTGCAGTCACAGAGACATTGAGTAATTAAGTTGTTGTTTTTGGTTGCAATGCTTGTGTGAGTGAAAATAATTCCATGTGATATTGTTATTATACCATTAATGCCCGACCCTGCGGTCATGAAATCTGTTCAAGTAATTTTTTACATGTTAACCACTCAAGTGCGATCGAAAATGTGTTTCTTTAACTCTAAAATATGCATTAAATTGACATGGTGCTGGTTGCAGACTTAGTTTTTGATTTGGTATGAGATGCGGTAGGAAAGTCCCATCCTGCTGAACACGAAACGCTCAATTTTTTAGCCCCAGGTGTCAAATATGGTGTCCATTATTTAAAATGAACTTTTTCTTGTGTTGCTTGCTTTCTACACTAGGGATGCAGTGAAGGAGCCACGATGTCTGGGACCGCTCCTCCCTACAGTAATCAATAAGGATGTACAGCTCCATACACACCAGGTGCTGAGCCCAGCTGCTTCGAGGAGTAAGGGTACAAGGAGAGAGAGAGGAACCAGGCACAGATGTACAGTATCATTGTTATTCATGCAAAGAGAGTCAGGATCAAGTTCATAGGAGGCTAAATTGAACACACAGAACGAGTTTCCTGGAAATACTGCAATAATGACCAGTTCAAATTTGTAGTGTGCACGGCAGAAAACAAGCAATCATAAATCAACAAAAAGAATGTAGATGGCAATTAGAACTGTGATGGTCACAATGCATGAATGTAATTGTGTTCAAAATGATAACGTGCATGTGTCTCTTGCAAAAATAAAGAATGCCCACACCATACACTATTTATCTGTGCTCTATGGACAGTGTTTATGAAGGATGGACTTGATGCCTGTACAGGTGGAATGCAACAAGCACATTTAGAGTGCTGTACTACAACTCACTACATTTGAAGGTAAATATTGTACTTTTTACCCCACTGCATTTATTTAAAAACTATAATTGCTACTTCAGAGATAAAGATTTGACATATAATACAAATAAGATTATAAAATATGACACATTGATGCATATTCAATTGCCCAGCAGCTTTTAAAGTTATAGAAATTAGCTGTACCAAGTACAGACTAAGTACAGCAAAGGGTTTCACGTGTTAAAACATCAATAATACTGATGCATAATATGTTACAGTAATTTAACACTGCACAGGGCCATTCTACCGCAAAACTTGTACTTCATTTTGCACACTGTTAATACATTTTTCTTATAATACTTACCTATTTTACTTACGAAAGATTTCGGATGAAGGACCTGGGCCTATTTTAATCCGCACCGTCTACTGTACTCACGTTAACGCTCTCAGTATTTCTTCAGCTACTGAGTACTTATGATGAGGGGAGGTACAGCACAATACTGCCCACTTGAGATAATGATCCAGTAGATAAATACATTTGTACACCACAGTGAGCAGTGAAGGGGACTCTCAACAGGTGGTCGGTCAGAGCACTTTTTCTGCAGGAGAAATAAACGAAAGGTGGGATGAACTCTCATCCTGCCTAAGATCTCGCGTTAGTACTTTGCGTTACCAGGGGAACGCGAGCCCGAGAAGTTACCGCTGTCAGCTCTGCCATTGACCGCCGTAATGAATACCGGAGCTACAGCATCTCTTCAGTAATTCACAGGTAAACAGACATGAGTGCAACAGCTTCGCTTGTGGTGGAAGTAATGTAGAGTCCTCTCAACGCATTCGGCAGTACCGTCCATTCATTCCAAGGTTGGTACCTGAGTTAGCCGGCTAACGTTAGCTTGCTAATGCTATCATAGCTAACAAACTGTTGTTGCCTGCTGCTCCTAGTTTCAACTTAACACCAACTTTACCAACTCTGTTGACCCTGACTTCTCGTTCCTAAGCAGCCTGGCAGCTTTAAGTGACACTAGACAAGTACCGAGTGACTTAAAGGAGCTGTATTGCCGACAATGGAGTTAAAAATAGCTAACATTTCCAGGGTCAATATGGGTTCACTACATTTACTTTTGCCAGCGAGCTAAGCCATTGACGGTCCGCGCTAAAATTCAATAACCTCAGTGGGTGTCTGGTCATAGAAATGACGGCTGCCACCACGCTATTGCAAGAGTTATTTTCTGTCACTCACTGCATTTATAATAATTCGGTTTGTTCCTCGGTTGTGCAGTGTCACCGTATTCAGTGAGGGTGTGCTGGAACCACTGAATCAGTGTTGTATTGTAACGTTACTATTGTTTTCGCGCAGGTACATTTGTCAGAGAAGCCAGTAATTCATTTTCTGCAAAATGCCGTCACCACAAGTCCTCCAGCCGGTTCTTAAAATGAAGGTGGATGAGCTCTTTCTCAACTGGTTGAGTGATCCTGCAACCCAGTCACTACTCAAAGATTATCTTGACTTAATCAAAAGCGGACAACACATTGATCTGAGCAGTGGCGGCTCCCAGGACAAAAGGTCGTTGACCTTCAATGAGAACAACAATGTGGCATCCCAAAAGAACCTGGCAGAGAAGAAGACGGCTCCCCTCGGTACTCCCTCCAGCCCACCCTCTGCCAGTACCCTGCCCTCTGGCAGCAGCAGTAACACCAGAGTGACCGGACCCAATGGCAGAGTACTGCGGAGGTCTGTCAGCACAAGAAAGGTAACCTATCTACTGAAACAGCAAGTTAATAGACTGAAAAGCATTTAAATGGTTGTCATCAGATTTCTATAAGCATGCAGCTCATCACTCACGCAGCCATCATTTTTAATCCTTTTATACAGACTAGTATGAAACAATTTTACAGGGTTTAACAAGATTTAAAGTTTTTTGAGATATCATGCCACAGGGCTTTCATCCAAGGTTGCTGTTAATAACAATAACAAGGTGTGTCCTGCAGTTTCAGCCTTCGTCCTGGGGCCATGTGAGGTACTCGTGACTTCAGGGTGTGTTGCAGTCATAGTCTCAATAAGCCCTGTCTCTGTTTGGCAGCGGGTACTTGCAGTAAAATCTAAGGTGCAGTCAGAGAAGGGTGATATACCTTTATTTTGCAATGCATGTTGACTATAATTGAATCTCAGACCCATATCCATCGTATAGATTTAAACGGTCATGTTGTGTTTTGGTTGACTATGCACTCAGTTACCAGGTTATTATCTGATTCCAATACTGGAATGAATTACATAGTTTCTGAAGTTAAGTTCGTAATCATCTTAATTGCAAACATGATAACTTTACATAGACCAAATGGATGTGTAACACTTGCAGAAATTATGTGTTTGAACATTATTTATTTTTTAGGCATTGAGTTTGCTAAAAACACTTACAGTTAGTCATTAAGTTGTTAAATAGGTTGCACAAAATCATTGTCTCAGTAGGCCTTTTTTGCACAAGACATTTTAACATGGTCAGTATAAAAAGCATGGGTGTAATTAATAATGATTGATATTTAGCGGCTTTATTTTCATGATTCTGGTATATTGCATGTTGGCTTACTGTCAGGGTTCACTGGGACACTTGAATAGTATGGAGCCAACATTGATGTAGTGGTAATACTTTTATTATTATAACAGGCCAAAATATCTGTGAAAAAACCCTGAAAATGTAACCACTGATCCAGATTATGTTGCCCCCAATTCTCCTTTCATTGGTGTGCTAACAAGTGGATCCCGCACCAGTATTACAGCCAAAAGTCACAGCTCACCAGACAGCATACATATCCAGTTGTAAATGGATGTTGTTGATCTTTTTTCCTTTAACCTCCAGTTTGTATAATTTCCTTGTGATTATGGAATCTGTCATGTTGGTTGCAACAACAGTTACAGTTTTTTTTTTTTTTTTTACACAAACGACAGGAGTACCCAGAAGTGGACATTTTTCAGACCCTACACACAGGGGCTTTAATCAATTCATTTAATCCACCCTGACTGTTTATAGATTTTAATTTCTAGTCTCTCAGGCTTGACCCTAATGTGTCCTCTAGGATCTTTATTTTCCCAGGCTGGCCACAAGAGGCTGCTGAGTAGCCTACAGGATCAAAGTCATTGAAGGGGCTGTCCAATCTGGACTATCATAGTGGAGCCTCCATGTCTGTAGGCATATGTAGTGATTATTAGTCAAATACTTTCCAAATGTTCAGGCCTCACCCACGAATTAGTGTGGTATGAGAGGTGGGAGTGTCTGAACCTAGCCTGTCCCTGGCACTCTAGTTACTCCTTTCACTCTCTATGTTGTATATCTTATACTGTGACTCAAGTCTCTAGAGGTAAATAGAATTTTTGCTTTGGATGCTTCAATTATAGGAGAAATCAAGAAGCACAAAGCAGTTAAAGGGCTCAAAATGCTTTTGTATGTTTGTTCAAGGACTGCCATTCTGTCAAGATGAGAAGTTGTGAACATAGTGAGTGTAATGACAGTGAGACAGCCAGACAGCTGGGGGCACATGCTCTTAGAAACTCTGCCTTCTACATGTTGACATGCTGAAGACAGGTATGAGGAGACGTTCAAGTGGTCACTGGTGCAACACATGTTTCGTGAAACACCAGGGCTGGACAGTTCAACCTAATCTTATACTTCCAGCAAGGCAAAGTGTGTCTTGAAGATGATGATGATTTTTTTATTATTATTATTGTGTTATGCATATGACTATACCGAGCCTGCAAGTGTCTGCAAGTCATCACAAATCAATTTAAGCCAGATCCAGAGTATAATTTTCTACAAAGGTGTCTCAGTACTGGATTTCATAGATTACTCATGAAGCATATGAACTTTAACCAGCTAGAACAAAGCTTTGTTTTCCTTTCTTTTCAGATGAATTTATTGGTAGGAAGAGGATGCAAAAAGAGAAAAGCCTCCTCAGTCTCCTTTGTGGGTTTCAGGTTGTAGTTTTTTTCACGAGAGTCATCAGTTGGACAGTGAGAGGCTTGACAGGTGAATTTGAACTTTTTGATTTTAACATCCATGTCTCTATCGTGCCGGTGACCTTTGGCCCCTAATGCAATCTTCTCACCCCAGATTAATATAAAGCAATTGCTGGCCAGTTTGTGTATTCTGCTGTGATGTGTCATGGCATGTGGTCACACTATTAAGGGGATTGGGAGCTTGTATAAAGTAATACTTCTATTTTAAGACAACAAAATGAATTCCTGCATACAGATGCATTCTTCAAAGGATTACTCAAAAATTCAATTTATGTCAACGCTGATGCAGACTAGAACAGCTGGTCTGACTTTGACATCAGACACTGATATAGATAGCCTTGGTTCCCTTCTGTTGGCATTAGATACCCGGAACTCTGCCAGTGAGATGAGGTGTGGCAGCACAGTCATCCTCTGTAATTTACTCTGAAACAACTTGTAATAAATGCCGTTCATTGTCAGAATATGTGGTCCTAGATCTTTTATTTACACTATGTACAGTAAATATCAGCTTCCCACGACAACTTGCTGTTCAATTCTGCTGTGTAGCTCAACACCTAAAATTTCCTCTGTGTTGTGAGTGCAATAGGTCACACACAGTGACACTCAGTAGTTTTAGTGATATAGAACAGTAGAGATAAATGTGCTTTGAGGCTTACTTTTTCTTCTCTTGTCAGTGTCTGCATTTAGGATCATAGGTTATTTCTCAAGATGTATTTTTATAACGTGCTTGGTTGCGCTCAGCAACATTGAAGCTATTTGAAGCAGGGGTCTAGGGTCATGTTATCAGTTGCCTGACCTGTCAGGGAGAACCAGGTTTGAAACTGTTTCCCGCAAGAGGCCTCTATTTTTTGGAGTCTTGGTTATTTGTGAGTGTGAAGAGTATGATGGCAGACTTTGGGTTTTGTTTTGGTTCAGCAGGTCTGGCCCTATTGTGAGATACCACAATGTAATATAAGATTTCTGTTAACCTATGCATTTTAATAATGTTTATCAGGTCCAGTGGCACCTTCTGCATTCCCAGTTTTGTTTTGTTTCAATTTCTGAAAAGTGATCTGATATTTTAGATTTTTTTCCCCCTAGTTTTGTCCTTAGTCTCAATTGACCTGTTGTTTTTGCAGCTTCACTACATTATAAACTTAAAAAATAATTGCATTAAGTAAATATGTATAAACTATAAACACAAATACAGTTTGTTCAGTGTATGTGTGTGTGTTTGTGTGTGTTTACAATATGGACAATGCAATAATGAATAGGTTAAATTCACTTGGTCTCTCAGGCTGCTGTCTCGAACAACTAATTACGCTCAAGTATAAAGTTGTAGTGTTTACATAGTTATGTAACACTGTTGTGCAAGTGTGGGGTACCTTGTGTACTGTAACTCTTTATCTGCAGCTTCTTTATTTTGGTGCACTGACCCTTTGCTCTATTTCCTGTGCCACATAGACAGCATAGATTTTTCAGTAAGCCTCCATGGTAACTGTCTGACTCTGCTTTTGCTTTACTACTTCAATGCAAGCTGGCCAATCTGCTCACATCATGTTCTTCTTGTTAGCCTCCCCTTAGCCCACCATGCTGTCAGTCAGTCAGGCCTATTTTTGGCCCACGTTCACATGTATCCCAAATCCCTGTCTCAGACATGTGATTGTGGTGGATTGAGCTGGAGCTTTCTGGAGTTCACAGCAGCATCGGTTCTGTGCCCATGCTCTGAAGCAGTTGTGGCTCTACCCCACTGTCATGAGATGGTTTTCATTTGCCACTGTGTGGATTCACTATGGAACATGTAACTGGATCAGCGGTCTTTAGTGATGCACATACTGAAGCCAGCTGAACACAGTATTTGTGGGACACCATGTATGCATGTATTGACAGTTTGGAGAAGCCCTCTGGGGAGTTTTGATCAGCTTTGTCCCACCCTTCCGCAGTCTATTGCTCTCTGCTGTAGCTGCCTGTTTGCCCTGCATGTTCTCACTTGAATATTACAGTTTTTGAACAACAGTGTTGAATGCCATTTTGATAGAAGCTCGGCTAAGAATCTCAAGAACCTGTAAATAGTCATCTGACTGCTGGGAGTTATAACATCTAGATCTGTCAATAATCACTAACTCTGGAAAGTATGTTTCATAATCTCATTTGTTATGTAATGAGGTGAACATGGCTGGACAGACACATGTTTCTGTACAGATCAAATTTAGCAGTCTACACATTAGACATATGTGGGGCCGCCCAAGTTCTCGTGTTTTTCTGTTTGTCACAGTGACCCATAAGCATGTGGATGTAATACTTTAGCAGCTGACTGATAGTTGCCTCAGAGGATGATGTTGTTTGGAAAATCTGCCTGCAGTAGCCCTAAGATGATTAAGTTGGTGATATTGCTTGCTGGTGCGTGTCCAGTCTGGTTATTTAAAAATCACATGCTTCATGCAATTCCATATTAAGCTTACGTTCAGAACCTGTGTGTTCTTGCATCTGTGTTGTAGCTGTTCACACCATGTGTTCTTGGATTTTTAAACACAGACAGGGTTGTTGCCTCAGATGTAAACCAACACATCATTATCCCCACTGTGCTGCGATACTTCTGTTTATGAAACATACTTCAGATTTTGTTTGCTCGAACACAAAAACGAACAGAACAGTATTCCATGTGAGTTGACAGTTTCATCTGATCTACCAGGTTTTATTTTGGCCGTGGTGCCTTCCTTTCCATATTTGGTTTGAATTGATGAGCGTGAACAAAAGGCAGCCAGTGTGAAAAGCCATCACACAAACAGCTTATCAAGCATATGCAGTGTCCTGTATGAGGGATAACAGGAACTGGGTTTGAGCATAAACCCATGGAAAACTGCGTACTTTGTGATCCTGTCATCTAAAAATACTGTGGGTGTGCTTTCACTTTGTGTGTAAAATAACAATAACATGAACAAATATACGTTTATTATCATAGTCTACTGATATGGACAACTCTATACCATTTATGTTTGATTAGCAATTACATCAGTAGAAATATAGGTGTTGGGCTTTCCCTGTGTACAGTCAGTGGAGAGAAGGCAAGCTGTTAGATCAGCATATTGATGGAGAATTGATGTAATTGCCATCACTCTAGGACAGGAGCAACCGGAAGCGGATGTTTGTTTGAGGACTAAAGATACTCCCTTGTTTCTCCAGATCTAGTTTCTTGGATTGCCCAAACTGTGCTTGCTGGTGCTTTTAATAGGCACAGACTGGTTCGGTCATCATTCTTTGAATTTGACATTTCTCCCCTTCCCCCCACCCCCCTCTATTGCCCATCAACTATAATAAGACATGGAATGGCTGGCAGCCCAAGCTTGCTAAGCGAAGGCAAAACAAAGACCACCATAAGATCGGATGCAGAGGAGCTGATTATATGTACATTATGTCTTACAGTCGTGTGTGTGTCATCTGGTGATTTGACCTACATTTCTATTATCTGTTATTGTCGTCGCACCTTGGTTGTTTTCGTTATTTGCCAGTGCCTCATCAAGTTTATGTTGTCTGTCTGTCGTCTTGTGATTTATACTTTAAGGCAGATTTAATAACAGATTTAAGCAGATTTAGTAGAAGTAACGTGTCTTTATTATACTCCATCTTCTCAGGGGTTTTAATTTGAATTTTAACCTTAGTGTCCATGTGGACTGTCCAAAGGAGGGCCATTCCAGTTTGTACGGAACAGAGCACAAACAAAGTTTCCCTGAAGTATTTGATAGTGTGAGAGCTTTTCAGAAAGTATGAACTGCATGTCAACATGATATTGAGGTGCATCCTTCAACTGGCTTCTATGGCTGCTGCAAGCTGCAACAACAGGTCTGTCTCTTTACATAACCTTCCATGAGCACTCAGGAATGCAAACTGGAAAGGGCAGATCCATTGCACACACCCCTCCCTTCCCGCACATACACCAAGTGACTCTCACACACATACACCCCGTCACTTCTTATCTCCCCAGCAGCTTTGAGGCAAGGGCTCCCTGACCCTGTGCAGTGTGTGTGTGTGCGCCTGTGTGTATGTGCATGTTACGTAGTGACTGGGACAGAGCAGCAGCAGGCAGAGCTGAGATTGTGCGACCAGATCTGGAATGGGAGAGAGAGTCACAGTAGCAGCTGCTCCCTTGCATTAAGAGGCTCTCACTCTGACAGAGGACAATCACAGGGACACAGACACAGAGGACTTCCACTGCTGCCACTGCCTTTTGCTTACGGTGCTGTCTGGTACATAGTGATTTGTACCATCAAGAGGCTAACACTGGATTGAGTGTTGTGTTTGTGTATATGTGTTCCCCGTCCTGTCTGGAGCAAGGATGAGGATGAGGGAGCTGTCTCTGCGTCAGGACCCAGACCTGAGGAAGGAGTTGGCTCTGCTGGCACGCGGCTGTGACTTTGTTCTGCCCTCTCGGTTCAAGAAGAGGCTCAGAGCCTTCCAACAAGGACAGGCAGGTGTTTGTATAAGTGTACCCTCTACCACTCTGGCTTTGCTGGCCTGTCAACCAGTGGGCAGGATTTATTAATGTGTACTGGTTTCTTTGGGCTCCATCTCTTGGTTATTTACATTTACATTATTGCAGGCCATTGTTAAACTTCAGTAAGTGTAGCTATTCCTCACTGTTACCAGTTATTCTTCACAAAGTGGATCTATACTGCAGGTTTTATTGGAGCCTGTTGCACCTTGGGCAGGTGAGGACAAGTGAGCAGTTACATCACTTTCACTATGCAAATTCAAAATAGCTTGCACACAGTGATGTGCCGTGTGAAATGTGATTGTTACACAGTCATATCCACTTTCGTTAGTGACTTGCTCTTGCAGTTGTGTAGGGAGAGAATATTCTTCGTTCGTAGAGACAGATACGACATGTGAGCCTTGGTTATTGGATGATGTTTCGTCTTTGTGGTATGTTGTGCTCAGCCGCTTTGCTGTCCTCTCTCAGACCACATCATTGTGAATGTGCAAAATGTCATGGGGCTTAGCGGTTGTGCTCAAGAGCTCTGCTAGTGGTTAGCATGAAGCAAGAGAGAGGGGACAGTGTGGGGCAGGGCAACAGGAGATGTTTATGTCCTTTTATAGCCATGGCTGACACCAACACACAGGACAGAGAAGAGCAGAGGATCAGCAGCATTTATCATCTATCAGTTTAAAATGAGCTTTGAATTAAAATTAGCACTGACAGAATACAGAGAAACAGTGTCATGTATACGTGTAGAAATGGACATGGATAGATTTAGACCCCTTATGTTCTCCTCTGCAATTTTAAGGTTTCCGTCAATGTTATTTAAAGTTTTTTGTTGTTGTTGTTGACATGATTGTTATATGTAGGCTCTGTCAAATCTAGCAAGAGGTGACAACAATGGGAGAAGAATGTGTTGGACCAAAAACAAACAAGATGGTATTTTTATCTCCTAGCTGACGACTGTGTGGGTCTGTTTTGGTGATTATTAAAGGCCACGGAGACTGAACCAGTTAGCAAATTCTTGAGTCGTGTAAATAGTCTTTGGGTATGAGATGACGATTGAGAGTGAAGCATGCGCTGCTCAAGCTGATTTTAGTAACTGGCTAATACATGCATCATAACACATTTGGATCCTAATGTATTCTGGCTTCTTATGTGTATGTTCATGAAAATATCTTCACCAATTCACAGCATGGCCCTTAGCTAGATACCCAGTGGAGGTTCTAACAATGCAAATGATCTCCTCACAGTATTTCACTTATGTAAGTGGTGTGGTCATGACAATAAAGCTTAATAGTATATGCTACAAAGCCCTCACACACAAAGCTATTATTTTGGGTCCTAGGCAGCTGTAGTTAAAAGGAGACACACAGATGACCAAGTTCTAAAAGTTTCTGTGTTAATGAGAGGTGTAGCACTTTGGAGTGGCATCTATTGGAGTTAGAATTGAGAAGAATTGAGTTGGTCAGGTACAGAAAAAGATTTTTAAAAAATCAAGCTCAGCCTTGTATCTGGTAATGACCCTAAACTTTTACTGTACCTCTGCAGTTCAAACCTAAAACACACATGTGTCACATGCCAACCCTGCTACTGTTTCCAGGGCTGTCATTGACAACTACTGTTCCCCTGTAATCAGGTACATTGTTAAAACCTGGCCAAGGTGGCTTGCTCACTCCTTCTTTTTAAGGGAACACACATTTAAGCATTATGACATTGGTTGTCTAGGCCCTTAGTGGGGCTGTCCACTGGAGAAAATATTGGTCTTTTTAATTGATATTCCATTTCACAGTAGACATGTTGGCATGCCATAGCAGAAAAACACAGGCGTAATGAATGACATTAATAATGCCAATGTTCCATTCGGATGTGTCAGTTCCATGCTCATGATTTTGTGAGTGCTGGCTCACACTCATAGCATACACTTGGGACACTTGAATCAGCCATTAGTCATGCTATTTGTAACATGCATTTCCCTCAGTGTTGTCAAAATGTCTGCTGTGAAAAGGCCAATTTATTGATTTAGTTGATAGTATTGTCTCCAGATGAATGCAGTCATGCAGAGGGATATGTTAAAATCCACTCAGTATTTTTTGAGCATAATGAACAAATATGTTAACATGTATCATAACATACAGAGCTTGATTTATAAATTAAATCCAAGCAGTGTGTGGTTTTCTCCACTGACTGTCAACTGACAATTGGACAATTGGAAATTTTAGTCTGAGGGTTCAACAGTAAGCATGACTGTGGCCACCAAATACTCCCTACAGGTGGCCTGCTGTGGCTAAGTTTTATCAGGTCTCTCTTGAGAATGTGACTACATGTCTCAGTGAGATTACCTATCTAAACAAAGCTTAAATTCAACAAAATTCCCATACTGGGAGCCTTCGCCTGAGCAAGGTTACAGTTCCACAAACATTCTGATTCATATGCAAAACAGTGAACAGTGCTTGTCGCTGGCTAATGATTAGTGTCCGAAAAAGATGGACCGTGAACTAAGAGACTGTGAGAGAATATGCACCATATATGTACAAAGAACTTGAGTCTTCATTTTAAATAAGTATATATTTACATTTGTAAATGTCTTTTAATTTACTGACTTGTCAGAGTTAGGGGTGGCTGATATAACCTAAAAGTTTTTTGCAGTGACATGCAGCATTACATCACGGTATCACAAAAATGAAAGGGATACTCCCCTTAAAACATGTGTCTTTTCACCTCATTAACAATGGAAAGCAATATTTAGAATACTGATTGACAGCACTACCCTGACATCTTGGATTAGCCAAATCTGCATTATAGCAAGGAAAATATTAGTTACATCTAGTTAAAACTACCATTCTGTTTACAGTTAGATTACAAATTATTCCGTTAAAGTCCAAAATGTATTTGTAAGAATTATTGTGAGGCCACAGATGTCATGATAATTTTCAGATAGCTGTTGTGTACAGCCCTTAAAGTCCAGACTCTTTTAGACAGTATTTGATAAACACATGATGTGTGGTTTCCAGCAACAGACTGAAATGACTGTCAGTCAAACCACTCTACACATATTAACGTCAGTTGATGCAACTTAATTTAAATCTATTACAGAGTGACAATGTATTAGAGGGGAATGTACAGTATATCACAGGTGTATCTATTACAGATAAATGGATAATAATTATGATTATTGACAAGTCACAACGCTTCCCTGATGGGCCTTGGGGTTTGCTGAGATGTGCATATAATGCTATAGAGTTTGTGTTCAGGCCAGCCTTGGCACATCCTGGTATGTTTGAGCTGTGAGGTGTTAGCGCTTGCTAGCTTCAGTGGCTAACAGTTTATTTCTGTGTTTGTCAGGCCCAGGTGAGAACGGAGGAGCCCGTCACCACAGCGCTGAGTGAAAGCATTCCGAAGTTTCACTTCCCACAGGGCCGGCCCCAAGCCAACCTCAACATCGACAGCCTCATTTCCAAAATTGAGAAAATATTTTCCCAATTCCCAAATGAAAGGGCGACCATTGAGGACATGGGGCAGGTTGCCAAGGTGGGAATGTGATTTGTAGCATGGAGGTTCAGCTACCACCCAGCAGATTATTTTCTTTGGTGCCATTTTGTTCCTTACTTTATGAATGTTTGCTGATTTTAAACCTCTTGGAAAATATTATCTCTGTCTCCCAGTGGAATGTGAGACATGACCTTAGGGGAACCTGAGGCAACAGAGAAAGGACAGCTAGGTTTCCTCAGGGAAGTCTTAGAGTGATGCAACACTGCTTATCAACCCAATAGTGTCATGTGTCGTTGTGCTGTTCTTTTCAGCCTTAAAGATCACATGTGTATCGAGGAAGTTTAAGGGCGTATTTAATTCTCCGCACACTGTCTCATCCCTTCTTCGTCCTTGTCTCCCTAGGCCTGCGAATGCCCTCTTTACTGGAAAATGCCATTGTTCTGCTCGGCTGGAGGAGACAGGACCGGCTTCGTGTCCGTACACAAGTTCGTGGCTATGTGGAGAAAGTAAGACAATAGCTCCTTATTCTCACTGGACCACTGGTATACTCACAGCCAAATGGCTCATACAATCTCCTCAGAACAATGATGACCACTTACCGAGATTGCAGACACTGCATGCAACTCTGTGCCATCATGACATTTTCTTTTTCATTTGTAAACAGGAATCAGTCATCACAAAGGCCTCACAAATGACCACCAGAGAATAGTTGCAGTGCATATACAGTATTTGAGCGAAAACATCCATTCAGTGTCTTTCTGCATGAGATTGAAAGGAACACCATAGGGCTTTTGTAATGCCGGCTGCACACTTAGCTGTGTGCTGAATGCTGTTGTATGCAATAGGCGTGCTCTTGTATTAATGCGTGAGCCTCCAGAGAACTGGACAGACCTGGCCTTTGACTTGAGCTCATGACTGAGCCATTCTTAGATGAGAGGCCACAGTAGACACTTGCTTTATTTCCCTGTTGCTACCATAACACTCAACACTTAGAGTCACCAGGCGACCATTCAGAATCCTAATTTCAGAATGTATTAAACCCGCACTTGCACTTTTTGAGGGGAACAATTTCAAGCTTGTGCTCTTAAAAGAATGATAAAAAGGATGGAGAGAACATAAGAGCAAAAGAGGGAGTAACCTTGCAACCATCTGTTCTCTCTTTTCTTCTCCAGAACTCTGCAGACCTGTCACGATGACGCTTCTAAATTTGTGCACCTCTTGGCCAAGCCTGGCTGTAATTACCTGGAACAAGACGACTTTATTCCATTCCTGCAGGTACTGGCTGCAGCACACCCAGGGAGAGGGCTGGACTTGGCATTGCGGGATGGCGGGATGGCAAAAATTGCATTGGCTTGGGTGGTGCAAACTGGACTTAATTTTTGGACTTCCCTGCTGAGGCAGTGCTTTTTCATGTGGCAGAAGACTAATTTAGGGATGTTACCGTAAGCCAGTAATATAGCGGAGGGGAGTTTACTGAAGGGAGGTTCCACTGGTGCGGGACTCAAGCTCAGCAGATATGTAGAGATTGAACTGGGTCTCATGTAATACACACATTGTAAAACATAGATGCAGATTTATCAAAATTTCTCATAACAGACTGTTTGGTCAGTCTTACAATGTGGACCTGCTGTTCTGGCTTTTTGTGTTCTCATTCCGCCTGACAAGCTGTGTGCGCGCCATACTAGCCCCACCCTTCACCTGATTCATTTTCATGCTGGCAGGAGCAGCTGGGCTGTACTGAGCACCCGTTAGCATACCAGCAGAGATGCCTTGTGGCACACGCTGGGTAATTTGTATGGTCCCGCTCAGCGAATCGCCTTTGACTGTTTTGATGAATGAAAGGCGGATTGCACTGGAGTAGATTTGACTGTCCCCGCCTGTTTCCTGTGCCCAGTGATTTATGTGTTTCTCTATGATTTAATTTCTCACAGTAAGAGTCAAAGAGGCACGACGGCTGCCCCGAAATAAGGCCTTTTAATTTCATCGCCGCCTTCACATTTATGTCAACAATTCTTTTCCCAAGCAGAAGGGAAGGGGGTAGAATAAAGAAAAGACATGGGGGAGTTTCATGGCAAGAATATAGCTACAGTTCACTGAAATGCAGTACACCCCCTGTGACTTTATAGCATGAGGAAGGAGAGAAGGTTAAGCAGTCACTAGCAAGCAAACATCTTTTGTCTGGCCTGCTCACCACTTTGCTGTCAAATCAGAAAGGCTTAAGCTCATCCAAAAAACCGGTCGACCCAGTGTTTTCTGACTTCAAAGAAACATTTAAATTTGATGGCCTCTCCCAACAAGGCCTGGAGCCTCTTCTTTACATAGCCCAATTTAAAAAGCATATGGCATGACAGAATGATGTCGATAGACACTGACAACCTCTGACGTTTGAGTAAGTATGCATTTATATGCCTACTCTGGATGTCGTGTGCTCTACCAAAAAAGAAAGACACATGTGGTTTGCCATTAAACTCGTCTCCAAAAGTAACTGCAGGATTTAACTGAACATATGTATTTGTTATTGTAGTACACACAGTGTGTCACGGGGTTGTTCTTTTGCATTTGTGTTTGTCAGTTTTGTGGGCCTGCTTATGGGAATGAGGCAGGCATGCAGTAGAGACAAAGTGAGCTGACTGTACTTATGTTTTCAGGATGTGGTGAACTCACACGCAGGCCTGGCCTTCCTAAAGGAGGCACCGGACTTTCACTCACGATACATCACCACGGTATACTACCACGACACAAGTAACAGTACATTACTATTGCAGCATTGGAAGCAGTGAAAGATTAAAATGGCACTGCATTGACTAAGTTTTGCTCATGCATTATTTATTTATATATGATAATACTGTCAATTGTTTTTCAGGTGATTCAGCGGATATTCTACAATGTGAATCGGTCATGGAATGGAAAAATAACATTTGCTGAGCTCAGGAAAAGTAACTTTCTTCAGGTATATGACAAAATAATTCAGATGTTTGTTCTTTGAACATTTAATGTTCTTAATATGGCAGACTTTGAAAGTCTTAAAAAAGACATGTATGAGTTCTTTAAACTTTTATCTTCAGTTGCACAGTCACAGTTTATTTGTACAGAAATCTTAATGCTGAGCCCAATATAATTATAGTATGATATATAAGTCTAAGTAGTTGAAATTTATTTTTTATACTAATTACGTTTTCCCTGAAGAAAACCTATGTTCATGATGTAAGGTTCATTAAATGAAAACTCCATTATATATTAATTTAGGTCTTACTTTTGTAGTTTTGGCCATCAATTCACTCCATTATGATAATATTTTTCTCAACAAAGTCACAGATGAAGTCTGGAAGCACTGCAACATTGTTACAATGTGGAAGTCCAACTGTGCAAAACACGTACATCAGATAATGAGACAGGCCGTAAACATGTCAGTGGTTTAATCAGATTCTCTGAACTGCTTTATTTGGAGTTGGTATAATTCCTCATTGAACCACACCAAGTATAGTAGGCTGGACAAGAAAGTCTGTCTGTAAACTATAGCATAAAGAAGGCAGTTGGGCTCATATTAACAATATATTGATCTCTAATTAGAAGTAATTACATCTAATGTCTGACTGTAACTGTTTTTATTTTCTTCCCTTCATTCTGTCCTAGAACGTGGCGTTGCTGGAGCAGGAAGAGGACGTGAACCAGCTGACAGAATTCTTCTCCTATGAACATTTCTACGTGATCTACTGCAAGTTCTGGGAGCTGGACACTGACCATGACCTCTACATAGACCAGAAGGACCTGGCACAGCACAATGACCAAGGTGCACTAGAACAGCTCGCCGTCTTCAAGAAAACACACCAGACTAGATCAAACTGTGAATTGCGTACTGTGTATCCTATAATCACATACACAGTTTCAAACAACAAAAGCCAAGTACTGAATACAACAGATGCGCACTACATTAACTTTCCCTAACCTTCCTGGCATTCATTGGCACTGTCAGTGACTGAAACAACATATAACAATAAAAAGCATTTGTAAATGTCATTTGGTCCAGGTTTACTGCTCACACACAAACACTTACTCAGGGGAAAAAGACTTGTCTTTGACGCTTCCTCCCCACACACTCAGCACCACATGTTCTTGGTTGATGGTCTGTGAGTGAGGCAGGGGAAATGAGACACAAGATCAATAAGAGAGCAGCAAATATACTCTGCTCAAATGACGCCATGTCTGGAACAATTTCTACCACCGTATGGTCAAAATGATGACCGGAGGATTTATAGCATTGTCAAGATAAAAAAGAGCTCCACTAGCCAGTGTGGATTTACAGTCTGTGAGAATGGATTGCATGTGTTGTGAAAAAGTTGTACATTAAATGAGAGAGCTGTTGCATAAGAGAGAGGCTTTTTTCCCAACAGTCTGGATTATAAGTCATCTCTGTGCTGTATTTTTTCCTCAGCCATCTCCCTTAAGATGATTGAGAGAATATTCTCAGGAACAGTAACAAGGTAAGTGAAAAATGCAACGGGCCGAGAGGATGCTTACCGTATCATTCTGATTTCTTTTTGAAGTTTTTGCCTCACTTCCAGTTTCAGAAATGATTGTGTGGTTTATTCCCTCAGAGACAGACGGGTGTATAAAGAAGGGCGTCTGAGTTATGCTGATTTCGTGTGGTTCCTCATCTCTGAGGAGGACAAGAAGACAGACACCAGGTATGTTTACTCACAGCAACACTGATTGCATCTTGTAACCTTTAAATCTTTGCTCACACGCACCCCTGCTCGCTGCTCCTTCCCTTTAACTGTGTCCAGTATAGAGTACTGGTTCCGCTGTATGGACCTGGATGGGGACGGGGTGCTCAGCATGTACGAGCTGGAGTACTTCTACGAGGAGCAGTGTCAGAAGCTGGAGACCATGGCTATTGAGCCCCTTCCCTTTGAGGACTGCCTCTGCCAAATGCTTGACCTTGTCAAGCCTGAGGTGGAAGGTGAGAACCGTTTTACATTCATACACACTCTGAGAAGTTCACACACGAGCGAGTCTGACAGGTTCCATGTTTTTTAACAGTGACAGTCAGACACTGTTTCATACATACGCAGTTTCAGGCCGGGGCATTGATCATTAGGTGGGTGGACATTTACAGATGAGAGACTGGCTGCCTGACCTGGACTGTCTGCTGCCAGCTGTTGGTGTCATCCACACCGTCAACAAATTCCCTCCAGCACTTAGCTTCACCACTATGCCAATTACAAGACACTAGTCCATGGTGAGGGTATGCATGTTTAGTATTGATAGCCACAGCAAGAATGTGACCCTTTTTTGACCCTGTGGCATGCTGTACTAGTGGAGCTGTGGAATATTACATGTAATATGAGATGTAACAACTTCTTGACTTCGCTCCACAGTTATGCCTCCTCCCGACAGCACAACTCTTTCAATCTGTGGAGATTTAAAGGTCTGATAAAATTTCACAGTAAATGTGACAATGTTCAGAAGATTTCTGGGCTGTGCTACAGGCATATGAACTCGTGCGCCGGCTATATAGAGATGTTACTTTAGATGACAAGGAGCTTGACAAATGCAGATCAAATGAGCCTGATGGAGTTCTCATAAACAGCCTGTGGAGATTGTCGAAAATGCTGCTGTTGAGATGCAGAACTTAATTCTGTCATCACCCAAAAGTCCCTTATCTTGCTCTTTCAAAAGCAGAAACTATCATTTTTTGACAGCTACAAAGATCTGAAAGTCACATGACTCCATTTCACGCTTCACCTCAGCTTTATAAGCAGCAGCACGAGAAGGCATCGGTATAATGTTTAAAACTGGTTGAAATTGATGATGTTTGTGATAGATAATTAATCATTTTATATCCTTGATGCAGTAAAAATCCAAACATTTGCTTGAAACAAATTCTGAAATCTGAGATTTTTTTTCATTTCACCTATTTATAAATTGAATCTCTTTGGCTTTCCAACCAAAACAATTTGAGGACGAGACAGGTTTATTCTGATAACTTTTTAAAATCCTTTTAGAGGCTAGATGATTCAGTGAAATGGAAGAAATGATTGACAAATTAATAAATAATAAAAGCAAAAATTAGTAGCAGCCCTAATTTTGAAATATCGTGGTCCAGCCTTAGTTTGATCAGCAGGCAAAAGATCACATCCTAAACCCCTACAGGATGAGCCCCGGTGAGTGTCAGTGCCAAAAACCTGACATCAGTCAACTAAGTCTGAGGCTGATTTTGAAAGGTCCATTGGATGGAAGAGTCAGGCAGAACACCCACGCCTCAAGTCATCTGTACTGGGAAGCTGTCTGAAATTCCTGTTTTGTCCCTCGCAGGTAAGATCACTCTGCGGGACCTTAAAAGGTGCAAGCTGTCCCACATCTTTTTTGACACATTCTTCAACATTGAGAAATACCTGGACCACGAGCAGAAGGACCCATTCTCTGTTGTAAGGGTAAGGCTAAGCTGATGTCACCAGATGTGGGGTAATATTACCCCTTGTTTTCCTGTCACAGGTCAAGTGGATCACATGACTTGTAATGTTTTTCAGGAGATGGAGCCAGACGGCCAGGAGGTCTCAGACTGGGAGAAATATGCTGCTGAGGAGTATGACATCCTCGTGGCTGAGGAGGCCGCCAACGATCAGTGTAACGACGTGTAAGTCTGATTTTCCTGAAAGGTCCGTTAGATCGAGCTGCAAACCAGGGCCCAGAAAGTGGAACTTGTGATTCGAGTGATTTATTATTTTTCTTATGACTTGAAATGCTCTCAAGTTTAGGAGAGCTTGATGACTGCAGTGAGAAAACTTTGTGTACCTCGTCGACCAGCAGCACAATTTCTGTCCTTCTCCACTTTAGTTTTCTTTTTTTAGCAATTTCCACCAATTTCATCCCTTTTTGTAGACTAGAAATGTGTTAGATTGTTGTTAATTTCATGTGTTCACTGGTTCTGGAGATGAAAATGATTTTACACAAATGAAATAAACTTTTATAAGGAATTCAGTCAAATAATGCATTTGCAAAATAACATGTTTCTAAGTAATGTAGGCTGGATCCTTGTCTCTGATTGGCTGTTCCAGCTCGAAGCATACATTTCAGTTAAAGTTGCCTTTAAAGGTTATTCCTACAGTTTGGAGTGAATAGGAGCTTGTTGCTTGATTCATGTATCTTATTCTTCAGTGACAGCACACTACATTTTTACTCCTGTGTTGTCTCTGCAGCATTTGTAAAAATACCATTTTTAGAAGTTTTCGATAAACAGTCCCGGATTGTTGTGTAAGATCAGCTAAGTGCTGTTTCGTCGCCAAGACTGGGCTCTATGTAAGTGGGTCAGTGATAGATGAGGCTGCTGACAGGTATGTTGTGTGGCGGTTTTAGGAACACCACAGACTTCTAAAGACAGGCTGCTAACCAGAGCAGGTAAGACACTCAGGGTACCAGCAGAGACAAAGGCCTTGTTCAGACTGACAGCCAAAATCTGTTTTTTTGGCACATCCAGATTGATTTTTGAAAGTCTGGACAAAAAAATCAAATAAAGATTTTTGTAAATCGTATCCAAGCCATCTCTGGAGGTGGTTTGAAATGTGATTCCAGTTGGATTTCTACAGACACGTCTCAGTCCAAATGCTCTGGCCGCTCAAATTGGATTTCAAAGTGATTTTTTGCCAACCCACAACACAAAACACGATGATGTCAAATCCAGAGTGACTACATCAAATCAAGAGTGACGGGAATGCAGCTGAGCAGAAGCCATGCTTCTACCAGCAAAGCAGTATGGAGGACAACAGTCTTCTGTTTGACAGAGTGGTGGTTTGTAGGGCGAGATGACGGATCTCCCATTTCTCACACTGCCTTTGAAAGCCTTGTTGCCAGTGTGCATAGTTACTGACGTCTACGCCATTACCAGGTTGGTGATGTCTGGACACACAAATCCAGTCTGATCACTTGCAGTGAACAGTGGACAAACCAATCCAGTTTGGCTGCAGTCTGAACAAAGCCAAAGTGTTCTCCTCCTCCTTATCCTTCTCTCTGGGCGAGTCTAGTCCTAAACCCACTCCTAGCGTCTATCCTCACCCACCAGTCGGACCACACGGTTGACAGCAGGCAGTTGTTTTGTCAGACAGCGAAGTGTTGTGAGTGTTAAGCCACATGTTAGAGCTGGGAGTCTGTTTTTGAACCAGACAGTTTGCGTCCATCCTCTTCTGCTGCTGCACCGTCTCTGTCCAGACCTTCATGTGTTTCTCCTTTGTCCTTTCCAGTGGCACTGGTTTGTTGAAAATCTCCTCTCTGTTTGAAGGAATAGTTTGGTATTTTGGGAACTATGGCTATTTGCTTTCTTACCAAGAATTAGAGGAGAAGATTTCTACCATTTTCATACCTGTGTGACAAATATGAAGCTACCGCCGGCAGCTAATTAACTTATCGTAAAGGCTTGAGAAATGGCAAACAGTTGGCTTGGCTGTCTCCAAAGGTAACAAAATTTGGCTACCAGCACCTCTGAAGCGCTCTTATTAACACCTTGTATCTCGTTTGTTCAATCTGTACAAAAACGTGTTAAGTACAAACATGATAAGTCGTGCTTCGACGGGGGAACGTACCGGACTGTTTCTTGGCCAGGCACAGTAAATTCCTGCTGTCTTGTTACTATGAGGTTGCCAGTCAACAGTGGAAACAAGCAAGATACATAATCAGTGAGCTTTAGAGGTGCTGGTCATGTGTTACCTTTGGACAAAGCCAGCGCTAAGCTAAGACAACCAGCTTCTGTTGGCAGTTTCATATTCATCACACAGACTTGACAGCTGTATTTATCTCCTCTAACTCTCTGGAAGAAAGCAAATTTCCCAAATGTTTTTTTTTTTTTTTTAATTTCATTATTTTTCTGTCTGAGTGACACATGTCTGAGTGATATTACTCTGTATGTCTGTTTAGGTATGAGACTCCTTTGAGCCCATTAGGGCAACACATCTCCAGTGAGCTGGGTCTGACAAAGAGACACTTCTTTGAGATCCCCAGTCCGCACTGCAACCTGGACCTGGACGAATATGAATATGAAGATGACTTTGAATGACCGTCACCCCTGCTGAGCGCTGTGCGCTCCCAGACACGACTCAACCAGCTGTGTTAGTCGATGAAACGCATCGAGTCCGGGATTCGCAGGTTCAGGCCCGGATCCCAAGCTGAGTAACAGGACACACTTCAATAAACAGGGCGTGAAAGCAAAACCAGAAGACACTGTCAGAGCGCTGTGGGGTCAGATGTGCTGGAGAAGATAGAGCATCACACATTTGACTAACAGGAGGTGTGAAGCGGTCTGAGCAGGTGGTTCTTCACAATACTGCACTCCAGCAGATGATTTCACATGTTCACCTGTCACACCACAGCTGACGTCACAGCTGACCTTCGCTCCATCCCCACATACTGACAAAGGAGAGGTTCTGTTCTGCATGCAATGCTTTGTACACATAATATTTGGGGCGAGTGTTACTTCACCTTAACATCAGCACAGTGTAATCCCATTCACACGAGCTAAACCACATTCTTCACACGCTGGAGCTCCTTGGATCGCTAGAAAGAAACCATGTTGATTTGATTCAGGTTCTGAACTAATTACCCTCTGAAGTCATTGGCTAATGTTACATTCCAGTGATCACAGCTGAATGTTTTCAGTACGACTGTAAATGCATTAGTGCTTGTTTGTTGAAATGAGAAGTTTCTGTAAATGCCAAACAAGCCACCATTGAGCCTGCTGCACACACACACACACACACACGAGCACGCAGGTCAGAGCGCCACACACTACGTCGATTGTACAGGTCCGTGTTCATTATGACTTAGATTTAATGTATGTGTGAGATGGGGTCATAAGTTATTAGAGATGAATTTATAAATAACTGTAAATATTTATTTGGTGCTTGCTGTGATGTAAATGATTTGGGCAGGTGTTTTAGACAAATTCTTTTTTTCTATGTTATAAAGTTCTTCATTTGAATGTAATTTGACAAAAGGAACCAATTTTAAAATGTTTTGCTTTTCTTTAAATTAATAATAAAGATTAATGGAAAAGTAAAGACAACACACTTTGCAGTTTATTTTGATCCAGTCATTTTGATATGTTCACTGTTAGTATAGACGTCTATCATGATAGATGCTGAAAGGTAATGAACTACTTTGAAATGTCGTAAAATGTCTTCATGGTTTTTTAGTGGAACAAGGTTTAAATGTATCATCATGTTGAAAGAAAAACATCCCAGCTTGGGGAAAAGTACTTGTTTGGACTTGTGTTTATTTAAATGAATTTACAGCAATACAGAAGTAGTTTTTGGCAAACCATAACCCAACTATTTCCTATAAGGAGCAATAATAAAGCAACAGGAAAGACAATAAAGCCAGAGATGAGAGATAATTGCACATGTTGGACCTGAGTGTGATCCAAAACTAAAGTTAAAAGATGGATCATTTAGTGTCACTTGTATTCAAGTATACTATGGGCATGTATGTGGGGAAACACCTTGACAGATACTGATACACATGGTCCTCAAATGAAAGATGTCTGTGAGTAAAATACTTGGCATTAATCGGACATTATTTAAATAAGCTTAGTGTTATTCTCTGTCTTCTCACTGTTGACAAATTCTATGACATTCTAGTCTGCCTGACTTCCCTGCGTGTGGCCCCAAGCCTGAACATGTTAAATCTTTAATGACTGATCACAAATATGCAGTTGACTTGTTTAGAAACAGGTCTCTAATTTGCCAGAACAGTTGGGCACTTTAGTTTTTAGTAAATGTGTCAAAGAGCAGTAAAAGTGCATTTGTTGGGGACTATTTTCTGTTGGTTTTGGTCTTTTCATAAGATCTGTTGTCAGTAAGAAACACAACACGACAGACTTATCACCCTCTACAAAACATGATATATTGCCCTTTCAACACACCTGTATTAATTGGACTTGTGAGAACATGTGACGAGAAAGGAAAAGGTTCCTCTCAGAGTTTGATGTCAGTGAGGTCATGTCACGCAGACAGAAGCACCGATTCTCCCCAACCTCCTGAACTGTTACAGCTCGATCTCCACAGTGTCATCGTCCGCCTCGTTGCCTGCGCTGAGGACAGACGCCTCCACGTTCAGTCTTTTTGCAGCAGGTTCCGCGGGGACACAAAAAGGGTCCGGATCAGCTGTCTTCTCCTGATGGCTGAGACGTTACGTGAGGTTAGAGTAATGAACATGAGCGAGGGGACAAAGATTTGCTGAATGACAGTCTAAGAGAAAGAGCTCCTGAGCCTCACCTCGGACTGAAGCTGGGCCTGTGCACTTTACTGACTCTGGAGTCAGTGGGGCTGAACAGGCAGGGGGACTTGCTTCCTAAAAAAAAAAACAAAAAGGATACCCATGATGCACCTGGAATTTAATGAAAATGAAACATGAAAATTCAGTGCTTGGCTTTGTGGTTTAGTGTAGTACCGTCCAGTTTTTGTTTGGAGAAGGGCGAGCGATTGGGCAGGTAGGGCTTCCTGTCGGAGCTCACATAGGACACGGCGTCCTCCCCTTCAGCTACAGCCAATAGGGAGGCACGATAGTAGATAAGCGGCTGCCAGCACTCCTCCCTGAGGTCAATGATGTGCTCTGCCGTGTGCTTCTGCAGGTAGGAGAACCTGCACGGACAAGACGAGACTTTCAGAGAGCCAAGTTATGTAATATGTGAAAACGTGTTTGGAAACGTCGCGTGCAGAGCTTACACTGTTTTCTTGTCTGGTTTGAGCAGTTTGCTGGAGAACTCGCTGAGGATGGTCAGGTAAGAGAGGTACAGAGGCGTAGGGGTTTCTGGGGTCTGACTAAACTCCTGGAACACAAACTCGATGCCGTTCCTGCACGTATTAACACACAATCGACACACACAAACTTCAGACAGAAAGAAAACAGCAAAAAGACAAATCCAAGAGAAACGAGCCCGTGCTGACCTGTGGATCATGACGATGCACTCGCGAAACTTGACCACGTCCCCGAAGGTGAGGGCGAACCGCCTGGCCAGCTCTTTGATGCTGGTGAAGGTCTGGACTCCAGGGTGAGCCCTACCACCACTCTCCTGCTCTCGCTTAAGTCGCATAAACAGCTGGGGAGAGTGGAGACACACACATCAGCATAGTACAGCTCGCCCACGCCAGAGCCTGGCCGAAGCCTGTGTTTAAGGTGTGTGTGGAGGAACTATACCTGCTGCAAACACAGCACCAGAGTACGAGCACTCTCTATCTTATCCGTCTGTCTGGTCCTGTACATCGTCTCCTTGATGATGTCTCCAAAGTCGTTATAGTACTGAGGACAAAGAGGGAGAAATGAGTATGAACCACAGTTCTGTGGCGTGGTACAGCCAGCAGTCGGTTAGCTTAGCTTAGCATAAAGACTGCAAACGAGGGGAAACAGCTAGCCTGGCTCTGTCGAAAGGTAACAAATCCATCCACCGGCACCTGTAGAGCTTGCTAATTAACACATTATGTCTTGTTTGTTCAATCTGTAATTAATCTGTGACTGTTGAGTGAAAACCGTTGCGCTTTTACAACAGCCTGTCTCTTGGTGGGGCAGCAGTGACTTTCTGGAGTCTCCTGCAACCAAGAAAAAGTCCAACACAGAAGTGTGTTCACTTCTATCACTGGACTCAACAGCCATGTGACACAGATACAGGAAATGACTCTTCAGTGGGGCGTCTCACTTCCTGAATGGTCTGGTTCTCCTCCTCTTCCACTATCTGCATGCTGCTGTTCAAAGCTTCTTCTGCTACATGAAACAGCAACAACCTCCCAGTTAGCACCCTAAAATGGTAAGTTTTAACAAAGTTTTGGATCAGACAGGCCTGCTTTGTTTGCTTTGCAGGGATTTAGCCATTGTGATGCTCCGGCTCACCGGGCATCGTTGTTGGATCCTGGGCTTAGCGCCACCCAAGATGATTGGGATTGCTTTAAAGAAATACAAAAAGTGTTTTTTCCTCCTCTACCAGAATGATAATGGATTCAGTCTGACCTTTTCAGAGCTGATCCAGCTCTGAAACGAGCAAGATGAGACACCCTTACGCACAGCCGGTGTGTCCGCTGCTAGCTAGCTACACCTAACATCTGCGCAGTCGTTTATTGGCTGTTCAGCAACCCTTTCCGTACAAATGACGCGAGGCCGACCGCACCTTTACAGGTGACCTCTGGACAGAGTCAGGCTAGCTGCTTCCCCCCGTTTTCAGTCTTTGTGCTAAGCTAAGCTAAGCTGCAGTTTCATATCGCACAGATGAGAGCGGTATCACTCTTCTCATCTGACGTTTGGCAGGAAAGCTAACACACACATCTCCCAAAATGTCAAATTTTTCCTTTCAGGAGTTAACCTTTACCTTCATGTAGTACATGAAGACCTCAGCTGCCATGCTCATCTCCAGCACGCCGTGAACTATCAGTTTGCAGTAAGCCGCGAGCAGATTTCTTCGCTTGTGAAGGTCCTCCAGCCGCTCCGAGTTTTCACTGACTGAGGGAACCAGATGGAGTTGAAGCGTGTGGATGGATGGAGGTGAAGTGGTCGAGAGCGAGGGAAGGGGATGGGGGTGAGGCAAGACGAGCGATTAATCATGAGAAATCATATAACGGAAAGAAAAGAACAAAGCAGAGGCGGGAAAGTGTTTTAGTTAGTTTCAGGACAATGGCTTTAGCAGGTGGAAATCAAAGATAACATAAGACTAGAGTTATGGTTGTGACACCATGTGGCTTCAATCTTTCACAAGGCTAATAAAATAGGCTCGGAGGTGAGCCAGAGTTAATGGAATTTTCTCACGGAAAGAGATTGCCCTGATTTTATGATTTAACTCAGTGCCCTTGCCCTCCGAGTGATCTCTGATCCAGCAGCTAATAGAAAACACTGTCTGTATAACAAAACCATTACCAGGCAAATCCAATAAAACAATAGCTTTTTATTACATGTTCAAAAACCAATAATCCCATATTGTATTTGGTTGAACATTTAAGGGATTCCCACCAGGACAGCTATTGACTTCTCTGGACGAGCCCATATTTGGATGCAATATGTCTGTGAAAGAAGAAGCTATTGTAAAGGCAATAAAATGTTTTACTTCCAGGCAGCCATGAATGAATTCATAAGTTTACCTGCAGGACTTTCCAAAGAGGAGACTATGTGTTTCCAGCATGTCAGCCTAGTTTTTCTCATTTTGCAGCCGACAGGAACATACTGCCGTCATCAATTTACAAGCTGCTGCGCTTTGCATAACAAAGTCTAACATCCTTTCATACAAATTAGTCAAGCCAGGTTCAGTCTGACGATATTAACAAGGCTTCCTTTGTAATTGAGGGTCAATTGTCAGGTCGGGTTGGAAATCAGAGCCCATTTACAGTCAGCGGGCAGCTCTGCACTCAGTTATTACGCCAAATGTGTGGCCATGCATTTAATATCTGCATGTTATTACCACGGTGAGCTGCCGCACTCAGTCACTGCCTCGCTCGGAGCACCGAGGGCTCGAGGAAAGGTGCTGCGCTGCGGCAGAGCGAGAGTGCCATCTGCTGTGCAGTGCTGCAGCGTGGTCGCCGCCGCACACGGCCCGGGTCTGACACACCGCGACGGGGAAGCTGTGCGACAATGCAAATGTCAGAACACGCTGAGCATCGTAACATGCGCAGCAGAGGTCGTCTAAAGCAGCCAGAGGGCAACCGAGACACCGCAAACAACATTCAAATGTGTGGACAACATGGGGGTCCTGGTGGTCTGGTCTCTGCAGTGGTGGCGAGGAGCTACCAGTGAGTACATGTATTCACGTACAGGACTTCAGCATGATTTTGAGGTACTTGTGCTTTCCTTTAGTGTTTTCCCTTTTAGCACCTTTATACTTCTACTCCACCACATTTATTTGACAGATGTTGTTTCTTATTTTGCATGAACAACATGTATAAGCTTATTAACTGAAATGCGTTGTTGAGAATTAAAGCAGCGGTTCCCACACATTTCGGCCTCTCGTGGCCCTTTCCAAAAAGCAGTGTTTTGGGGCCCCATGTCCTGTTTCAGATGTCTGTGAGCTGTTAGCAGGTCCACCTAAGAGACACTTCCCCTCTAAACCTCTCGCATGGCTTCATTTCAATCATTGTTCACTGCTCAGAGAGGTCAACTTACCCATCACTAAAAGGAGAAAGATTAGAGAAAAATGTGACAGGAATTTGTTCCTTTCCAACCCCTCAGATTTATTATGTGACACTTTGGAGGGGGGCCGGACCCCTAAGTGAGACACCTCTGGACTAAAAAATCATTTACACAGTGCAGAAGCATTCTTGCTACTTACGCAATCTAATCATTTTTCTCCATTGTGAGTACTTGCAGCTGATACTTTCATACTTTTACACAAGTAGGATTGTGAATGCAGCACTTTTACTTGCAATGGAGTATCTTTACATTGTTGTGATGTCACAAAATCCTGCTCATACATGCTGGTGTTAAAGTCAGAGCTCAGAGAAACTCTCCCGCCTTCAGCAGATGAATGTGAAAACAGCCTCCCAGTGTAAAACTCTGCCCACGACTCATTCTGCACCGTGAAGCTCAAACACCCGCGTGAAGTAACAGAGAGCGAAGCGAATTTCCACCGAGGCAAAGTGGAAAAAAGGGATTCATGTGAACAGGCTGAGCTCTCACCGCTGCACTGGCTGTCACTGTCTGGTCCAACGAAAGCGTGCACGCATACGAAGGTCAACAGCGCCCTCTGCAGTTTGGGACTGGGAGTGTAGAGCAGCGGACCGAAGGAGGTGGGATCCCACACGTGCAGCTGGTAGGAATGAGCCGTCAGAACGTCACAGATGCCCAGAAAAGCCTAGCATGGAACAGCCAGAGGAAGTCAGACGGGTTATTAAACGGTGCCGTCGCTGATTAAGCATCAGTTTATGCTTCCTGGCCCACCTGCTGCCGCACGCTGTGGTCAGAGTGGGAGAGACAGTGATGACCTCTCTCACAGAAGAGACGCAGCTGGAGCCTCTGGGCGACAGCTTTGTCCTAAAACACACACACACATACACACACACACACACACACACACACACACTCAGGTATGTGACATTTTCCCTGCAAGTGTCTACATTTACATAGCTAAAACGTGCAGCCACTCACTCTGGAGGTCAGCGTTTCGCTACTCATGTTGAGGGACCAGAGCATGGAGTACGACAGACACTGCAGCACTTCCAGCAGCACCTTCAGACAAGACAGAAGAGGACACTTCTAATAGAAAGACAGTGGACACATGAGCCCCAAAAAACTAGGTAGCTAGGTTTTCAGTGGCGCTACCTCAGGCGGTGCTCCTCCCTGGCTGCTCTCCACCGACAGCAGAGGAGACAACAGCTCAAACAGGTTCCATCGGAAGAGGTCGTGACAGCTAACGGCACATGAAGAGAAACAGATGCGTACAACCAATAAACATACATCACCGGCAGTGTACTGAGGGCTCAGACTTAACTGTGAGCGCCGCCTACTTGTGGAAAGCTCTGAGTTTCTTCAGCGTGGCAAGAATTTCTCCAGTTTTCTCCTCATCAGCAGGAAATCTGTCATCCTACAACACAGAAAGAGGACATAAATAAGTCATCTTGTCAGGTTTGGGTGTTTTGCATGCATTCATACCAACAGTTCCCAACCCTCTTGACTTGTGACCTCTTAGAATAAAGAAAGGGTCTGCGAGTGACCCCTCCAATTCAATCAGAATGAAGAATGGATTTTCTTCTCCGATTGTTTGTCCATTATTTTGTGTAGTAGCAGTGTCTGATGACCCCTTGCTCTTTTCTTGGGACTGTCTGGGGGGTATACATAGAGTGTAACAGTGCCCCTCACCTTGAGTGAGTCCCCCAGCAGCGCGGTCAGTTGGTCCACCCAGTGCTGGACCAGAGAGTCTCTGGCAGCCCGGGTCACCGAGCACCCGGCCGTCTCCTCCCCGCACAGACTGAGGTAGGTGCGGGCTGCAGCCTCGAGAACAGCAGGGCTGGAGTGGAGCTCCAGAACAGCTCCCATCTCTGCCAGCAGGCTGGACAGCGCCTGAGGATCAGGATGTGTGCACAGGGGTTGAGGCAAATAAAGACAATCTATGCTATCTTGACAACACAAAAATTATTACTTGAGAATTAGTTTTGGTGACTTACTAATAATTTTCAGTTAGTTATTCATTAAAAAAACAAGATTTAACAAAACAAAGAACTTTTAGACGTCACATTCAGTTCATTTGGTATTTATCATTCTTTCTTCAGCATTTTGAAGACTATAAGATGAATAATTAGTAGATCAATGGGTCATCAAACAACAAAATAACTGACAAGTTTCTCTGCCTAACTTTGTGATTTCAGCTGAAGGAACTGTGTGACCCCACTCATTCTTCATGATACTGTCTGTGCATGCTGAACGGCTGGGATGCAGACCTGTGTGTTTTCAGCTTCTGTGAGGAAATACTGAGGGATCTTCATCAGGGAGGCAACGACGTCACAACGGCTTGAGAACTGAGCAGACAATGACATGAATGACATGCTCGGAATCAGATGATGCAGCACAGAGATCTGCATGTTCTTAATGCAGAATCCGACTGACATACTGACACAGAGCATGTGTGGTATTAATACCTTGGACAGTAACTGAGGAAGCACCTTGAGGAGGTGTTCAGTGAGCTTAGTGCAGTCATCCGTCAGGATTTTCTTGTCCCTGGCACTCAAAACCTGACAGACACACAGGCTCATTCATTAAGATATAATTCAATGTCAGTGTGTCAGTGCCATCTCATCAGACTTACAGTGATGCAGAGCTGTTCTCATACAAGAGGACGGATCTCCACTGACCTTCTTTGCTCCACTCCTTCCAACCAGCGCCGGTCCCTCTGAGGCCTGACGCACCGACGCCACCAGGACCTCTACGAGCACAGCTTGCTCTGCCAGAGTAAGACCTACACGCACACACGTAAATCTGATTGGCCCCTAAGTGCCCCTATGCGCTTCAGAGCAGTTCATTGCATGAATTTTGACAGATGTGCAAATGTCATAGTTGGGTTTATATCACCCATGAACTCCTCTACAAACACATCTTCTGCACACCTTCTCACAGACAATTCTGCTCCAAGGTGATTGGCTGTTGTGTTGGTTCACTGGTTATTTACATGCATAACAAGTCACCAGAATCTAGGAAATGAAGTGTCTAATACCCCCACATTATGCTGGGCCACACTCTGGAAAGTATAGCCCCTCTGTGGCCCCTGATTTTTAAAAATTCCTACACCTGCCCCCGTCCGTAAACCAAACACAGACATCACATTTACCTGGAGGGTGTGAGGAAGGGTCCTGCAGCAGGACAGACGTGAGCGCGGGCCAGTCCTTCAGCAGGGCTCCACCACAGTCCCACAGACTGTCCACCAGGTACACCACGTGCTTGTGCAGCTAAACGCATCAGACAGACACGGCGTTAGTCCGTCCGTGTTATGGAGGACGACACACAGCATCATGGACTGTAGCAGCCAGTGTGTTTTCACCTCAGACTCCTGGTAGAACTGCAGCAGAGCCTTCAGCTGGGCAAATGTTTGTTGTTTATGTGCCTCCTCCTCATTCACCTCATCCTGAGTATCAGATGCTACAGTGTTGAGAAGCCTGACAGGAACCAATAATAATCAGGCAAACACAAATTAACCGACTGGTTTGTTTCTGTTTGTTTGTTTCACGTGATGGAGGTCAGTGTACCTTGAGAAGAGCAGCTCCCCCGCGGTGGCCGCAAGAGGGCGCTGTGAGGAGTAGACAAACTGGAGGAGCAGCTTGTAGTCCTCTGGACTGAGCACATCATCAGACGTTCTGAGGAGTCAGAGGTGGTTGGATGCAAAGAAAAACCAAACAAAAACATTAAGGATGATTGGAAAATGAAACAGGCTGGAGACTCACTTGGAGATGACAACCAGTAGCTTCATGGTCTGCACTGCCACTTCATTGTCCTTATCCAGGGTCATGGAGATCATCCGGTCCTGGAACACACACAGTGATCATGCAAGAGTGCACACCTGCACAAACACATCTGTCTAAACGTGCATTATTCATATTCTGGATAGTAACATAACGCCAACAACACTGAATCACTTTTGAGTGCGTTGGAGCAGCTTTAGGCGGAGGTGTTTACCTTGAAGCGGCTGGTGAACAGGTCTAGTTTAGGGAGGAGCAGAGGGTCTCCATACAAACCCTGCAGACCTAACACACACTTCAGACGCACATCTGGTACCTGAAAGACGAAGCACACATCAGTGCAGAAACAGTGCAGAGTGCACAGTATCTAGCTTGTTTCCAGCCTTTGTGTCACGTTGTGCTGCGTTCCATGTTTGCTGTTGTTTACCTTGTCGTGCATCATCCAGCCCATGTATTTGAGGTAGCTGTCATTGAGAAATGCAGAGCTGTAGAGCTTCATCCACAAACCCAACTCCTCCATACAGATGGAGCGGATTTCTGGAAGCACGTCGCTGCACAGGCAGACACATAAAATCAGCTCCACGCTAAATGATGATCTACTGTGCATTTAAAGAAACACTTACCGATATCTTTTCAGAAAAACTCCTTTGAAGATGATGTCCATCATGCTCTCGATCTCCGCCCTCTTGTCCCGCAGCTTGAGGAGCATGAAGAAAGGCAAACATGACTCACTCACGCCAACTTCCTGTCCACACAGCCAACGTCACGCTGGTCTTACCTCCGTGATCTTCTTCTGTATTCTCTCCAGCTGCAGCGTGCTTTTCTGTCTCAGCGTCTTTGTCTTCTGCACCTCGCACAGTTTCTGGCTGTTTTCAATACTGACGCTCAGGCTCAGAGCCACGCCCACCAGAGAGCTCAGCAGCTTCACCGCTGAGCAGGGACGTCCGCGTCAAAAACAAGGAGGACGGATTAGTTTATTGAACGTCTTCATGTATCTGCATGAATGTCGGTTACTTATATCTTACCTGCTAGCGTGCAGGTGTGTCTGAAGGCGCGCACGTAAGAGTTGGACAGCTCGGTGAGCAGCGAGATGAGGGTGCTCATCAGGTAACTGTCGAATATGACGCTGTGCTGACACTGAGCCACCAGCACCGACACAAAGTCACAGAACTCGGAGTGGAACCAGCGGCCGTACGGTCCAGACTGTATGAGGGGATACTCCACGCTATCCTGCAGCGGAGGGGAGGGGAGGGGAGGGGGGAGAGGAAACACTGTGTCACCTCCAGGCATCTTCACCTTCCTGATGTGAGGGAGTGTGTTGGGACGGGACATGAGTCGATGAGGGATCGCTCAGGAGTTTAAAGCAAGTGAGATATCAGTTCAGTAAGAAGGTTATGGGGGAACTTCTCTTCATATGCAGTACTGAACAGAGAGAGACTGTGTCCCCTAAGACCCCCAAGAGCGACACCATGCGAAATAAACAAACAAACGTGGACGAAAGACAATGAAATACAGTATTAACACAGTATGACACAGTAATCTCATGGGGTGGTTGTGCTTGTCACTCACAGTGCAGTGCCACGTGCTATGATGTGCATCAACAGGTACAGAGAA
The DNA here is from genome assembly GCF_051107435.1 of Chaetodon auriga. NCBI lineage: Eukaryota > Metazoa > Chordata > Actinopteri > Chaetodontiformes > Chaetodontidae > Chaetodon > Chaetodon auriga. The sequence goes on from NC_135086.1 coordinate 19,164,749, forward strand.
TGTGAATGAAGTAAGAACTTTAGAATCACTGAGAACCTCTAATACAGGAGGGGGAAAGACGTAAATCCTTGAAGCAGGGGGGGCTCTACTCACCGTATCCATGGGCCACGTGACTGTGAGGATCCACGGAAAGGCCAGAAACTTCTTATACTGCAGACCAGCCACCTGGAACACACACCGTCATGAGGTCTGAGGGTTCAAACGGCTGAAAGACGCAGGACCAACCTCAGACTGGACACCTCTTACCTCATCCACCTGCTCCACCATCTGACTCATGACCTCACTGTCCTCCTTGCTGTGACACATCTCTGCTGTGACCACACCTGGGAAGCAAACAGGCGGGGAATGTAGAGCTGACTGTGTGTATTCTGTGTGTGTGTGTGTGTGTGTGTGTGTGTGTGTGTGTGTGTGTGTGTGTGTCGTGGGGGCGTCTGCTTGCCTTTGCACCCTGAGCACTGGATGAAGAAGCTGATGAGATCGAGGAGAGACGCGTCTCTGTCCGTCACATAAGCCTCGACCCAGTCATCGATCACAGCCTGCTCAGACGTCACACGGCAGTCAGTCAGTGTGTTTCCTGTGTATGAATATTCTGACAGTAAGAGAAGAAGCTGATGCATCCCAGCTGAGGGTTGGCTGGTCTCACCTGCATGGCGCCCCTGCCCATGGTGACCACCTCGAACAGGGTGACGGCCTCCACGTGCCTCTGCTTGGCGTGGCTGCCTCCCGCTCTGCTGACACCGCTGCGGGCGGCTTTGGCGCTCGTGCTCGCGACATTCTCCGAGACCTTGTGCGCTCTCTTCCTTCGTCTCTGTGGGCGCTGAAGACGTGACAAGACAGGTCGGTAAATTTACACCAGAGTGCTTTCTGGAGCATTTCTGGACACCCTGCTTACCCAACACAAGAGACAAACACCCACCACGCCCTTCTGTCGATTCTCATTCCCCGACTCGTCCTCTGAATGATTGACAGTCCCTGAGGAGTTCGCCTCATCGTGAGAGTTGTTCCTGGGGAGGCAAACGCATGGAATTAGATCACATGACCAGGAAATGAAGTCAGCACAAAGCATACGCACTCTTACTTGTGCTCTGAGGGCCTGGACGCGGCTGTGGCTGCAGGCTCAGGTATCATGTCCCCCTCAGGTCTTCACACAGGGCTCAGGTGTGTGGGTCTGCATCTGGACACACAGAGAGACAGTGAGGACAGACAGCCAGTGCAAGCACAAAGATCTCCAGAGACAGAGGATCTATCTCCTGTTAGAGGGGACATGTAAATGATCTGATCTGCGGCCCCTCCACAGGGAGGAGCTGGGAGGGATTGAAAGGGTTGCTCAAGGACACTTCGGCAGAGCAGCTGCTTGGCTTCAGGACACTTGAGCGCTGGAGGGACAGCTTGAAGACAACACTCTGTTCGCTGACATGTATGTTTCTAAAAACTAAAGCAGCGGAGATCATTTCCTGAAGTAATCCCGCGGTGAGATTACATCTGACTGACAGCTCAGTCGCTCCTAAACTCCTCACACTCACCTTCTTCACGTCGATTCACGCTTCCGGGTTGCTCTCAGGTGTGTGATGTTAAATCCGCGGACTGCCACATGAAGAACATTCAAACATTTCCACCAACACTCTGCGTCTTCTCCTCTGCTCTCACAGTCAAGTTGCCGGACAGCCTAACGGATCCCGATTGGCCGATGAACCCAAATGAACTGATGCGATTGGTTTGTGTGAAACGTCCCTCACACTTTGGTCCCGCCCCTGGCGGCTGTGACAGACACACGGTGTTCTTTGGGGCTTTCTGCATGCCTCAGCACTGTCAACTAACATCTGGAGGAGAGACGCTGCAGACGGAAGACAGACGAGCTCAGCGGCGACATGAATCATGAGAGTGAGACACGTTTTAATGGAGGACCGACACACAACAAACGATGTGTGCACTTCCTGCTGGCAGTTTGCTGTAAAATGTCTTCACATGCCCCGTTTGTGTCTCTCGTGTATTTTAATTAACCATGAGAGGAGTTGTTAATTCATAAGGGAGCTGTCTGGTTGAACGCTTTGCGGCTTTTGAACAGCAGGGGGCGCCGTTTACTCATCAGAGACGAGCAGATCTGACAGTTTCACGGTCAAATCCTAAAGGAGTACTAGTGTAAGTAGAAATCCTGCAGTATAAAATGATGCCATTTCAAGTCAAACAAAAGATTTGTTTTAGCAATAAAATATAATGAAAGCATCAAAAGTCAAAGTCCTCCTTTTGCACAATGGATCCCGTCTGTGTTAAATCACAGTGGATCATCATCATTGATGCATGAACACATAAACAGTACATAGATGTTGTTAGAGATAGAGATCATTTATCTGTTTCATATATTTGTGGGCTGACAAGGCGTGACGCTGTATATTTGTATCTGATCATATGTGTCTTGTGCAATGTTAATTAATTATAAGTAAATTAAGTAAGTATAGTAGGTTATACTTAAAGTAACTTCACCTGACTGATACATGCACTGAAGTATAATATTTCCCTCTGAGATGCATTGAATTACAAGAATAATGCAGCAGAAGAAGGAAATACTCAAGTAAAGTGAAAGTATCTCATTTGTACTAGTTCAGTTCTTGGATAAATGGAGTGATTTCCAGCACAGGCTGGGTTTGAGTACCAGCCAAGCAAAGGAGGTAATGAGCTGCTTCCTCCAGGGCCCCCAGAAGCCCAGTGTTCATGATGTGGTTTGTTTAATGTCATGAATCATAACATTTGTTTGGGAATATGGAAATCTGCACTTGTACTGTACAATTTTATTTGGGGTTTTCAGGTGGATTCTGTTTGTTAACAAATCCTGAAGCAGTGGATCTACATTAAAATCTAGTTAAAACATACTGAGACTGATAATGGTGCTGGTACTGTGCTTATATGGTGTATATTCCTAAATTAATTTGTGTTTTATCAAATTACCACACAGCGAACCTCCGACTGTGTAGTCTCCAAAATAGGGATATGTTATTATGCAGGGGGAGACGGAGATACAAGGGGTTCATCGGGGCCCAGAAGCTCATTATGTCCTGGGACCCCGATGCAGGCTAATATGGCCTGTGTATATCTAACCAGGGCTGAATTAACCCACCAGGCAAAACGAGGTGTGCATTGTGTAAGTGTTCATTTGTAATTAATCAGGATTTGTGCTAATTTGATTAAGCATTAATCTATGCTGGAACATGCACCATATAAACAATATAAACTGAAAAAACAAAGGCCTTAAAACTAGATATTAACTTGGTGCACCTCTACAAGGTGGGGCCTGAAGATCAGGTAATGTTTCTGAATCACTTCAGTCTATACAGAACAAATTAAATTAGATTACCACAAACTTACTGCCACACAGTAAACCTGGAGCCTTTGGCTCCTCGATGGCCAGAGGCCTGCTGCACACGCGCCTTCTTTGCCAAACTGGTAATTAATCATATTGCACCTAGCAGGTTTAGGCATTTGTTTAGAAAACACTTGCTGCCTAATTAAAGGGATAATTCAGGTTTTTGAAACAGGGTTGTTGGAGGTACTTATCCATAGTCACTGTAGATGTTGTTCTGCACGGCCCCAGTTTATAGAGACAGCTGGAGTCCTGGTGTATGAAGCTATGTGATGTACTGCTGTAAAATGTATTTTAGTCACCTACAGAAAGGCCCACCTAAAAGAAATCAATATCAGTTTAAGTGTGCACTGTATTTGGAATATTGTTACTTTACCTCACCATCAGACAGGAACTGAAGCTGTGATATCATCTGTGCTCCCTTCAGAGCCACCAGACTCCTTTGACAGAAGCAGTAATTTTACCTCACAGGACACAGGAGTTGTAGTGCCTCAATCAGTCAGATTGCCTGTTATTGTGTGACTTCTGTCTTTTAAAATGTTAGCTCAGATTTAATAAAGTCACACAATAACAGAAACACACTAAACGATGTAACAGTTGGAAAGGCAGAGGTGTTATCAATAGTATTAACAACGGCTCTGTTCTGTAGGAGTCCCAGTGAGCCATGACAGTGAGCCATGTAGCATTTGACTATACAATAAATACATTTTCAGTTTACTTTATCTAAGTATCAATAACCTTTATAGAGGGTGTTTTTAGCTTATTTGCAGGTAGTTGCTCCTGTGCTTTACCTGCCATGACAAGTCACAATGTCTGCCCTAAAGGTCCATTCTTGGATATCAAACATGTCTGAAGTGGGGGACAAACACAATCCCATAACAGAAAGAAAGCAAACATAGTTCCCTTTTGCATTCAATTGTATTTTTCCACCTTAAACTAAAAAAAGAGAGAACAGTAGTGCAAGGAGCAATTCAACAAACGTACATTCATTTCCAAACCACCGACTCACTACAGGTACTAATATGTGCCACATTCAGGAGGACGATATAAAAACCTACATGATTCAGAAATTAAGTAGGCTCTCCAATCCCACCGTCAATCAGCTGGATCAAGTTGTGTAGCACCTTTCCAGTCATAACATCAGTTCATTTAGAAGCAGGAGACTCCTGGAGAGACCTGGAGCGTCGGGATGCGCAGACACAGACGCGTTTGTCAGGACGAGTCAGGACAGGAAGTGTGATATGAAGGTCACGGCCTGGTGAAGGTCGTCTGTCAGCTCCTCCGGCAGTGACAACACCACTGAGGTCAAGCTTTGAGTTATTTCTAATATCCTACACGGAGAACAGCATATGGTTGTTATCAGGCCGCTGCTGCGTTAGTCATCATCTCTGCCAGCTTAACATTGGATTTGAACTCACCAGTTGATGTACTGAGCAGCCAGCTGAGGTTCATGCCTGGAGCCTTCCTCCACCACCAGACACTGTTTCATCTGTTTGAAGTTGGCCTCAATATCTTTCTTTATTTCAGAGAAAGCCTGAATTCCTCTGAAAGAGCTGATGACTTGCTGCAAAAAAAAAAAAAAAAAAAATGTTTAAAAGTGCACAATTTACACAGTGGAATGAAAACACAGAGGTTGATGCATAATAGAACAAAAAAAGCTGAAGGTGATGCTGAAAGTGGTACATGTGGTTTATTCTCCTTACATATATAACCGAGAGCTGGTGGGCGATGTATTTATGACTTCCAAGGTGCCTGATATCTTCTTCTAGCTGTTGACTCAGCACCAGGAGCTGGTTCAGTCTGGCAATGTGGAAGAAGTATTCTGCAGAAGAAGCATCAGCACCTCTTCTTCATTATTGTTATTGTTTCAAAGGCAACCAAATGAATATGAAAGTGCGGAGAGAACACACATTTTCATCTTGCTATAACCCGTGATGGAAGGACATTTAGCTCCTTCAGTAAAAGGAGAAATATTTAAGTGTATTAGAAAATATGTAAAGTTCATCAGAAATAAAAGCTCTAAATCGAATTCAAAATCCTACTTGAGTAAACGTACTGAGGTGTTATCAGAAAAATGTATTTAAAGTATCAAAAGTGCTCATAGTGTGGAATAATAGCTCCTATCAGTGTTTTATTGCACTTAGTAATACTAATGCATTAATATGTAAAGATATGGACTGTCAAGATGGAGCCAGTGTTAAATACTTTATAAGCTAAAGGGTAATTTAATCTGCTGTATAACAACGCATCATATGTTATAAGACAATTCCATGTAAAATCTTAATCTGCAAAGTATTACAAACAAGCTGTTTTATTCATTTCGTTCCCGATCAAGTCTGTCTTCAAAAACAGTAAGAGACTGAAACATGCTCCGTCCTCCTGGCTGGGGAGGAAGCTGGATCAGCTGGATCTCTTACCGTCCATTGGCGGCCTCTCCAGCATGTCCACTGGGCTGCCTTGAATGAGGAACACCTCCACACGAGGGAACATTGCTGACAGACCCACCATGTCCAGGTAGTCCTGAGGAAACACATAAACCCTCGGATCAATGGTACAACATGCAGCACTTACATTGTCTTAGCTCGAGTTCTTTTTTAGGGAAATATGTGAAGTGAGTGCTCTGCTATTACATGGCATGCAGTTTTGTTTGGACAGTATTGTTAGATGTGATACCTCCAGCTGTGGCATAGGCTTTGGTAGATGTTCAAGGCACTGCAGCATCTGGTCAAGAATCTCTGATCCTTAAAGAAAACAGGACAAAAAAATCATACAGAAGCTTATCCAAATCAAACCAAACACTTTGCCACACTGACCTTGGGCCTGGAAAGTGTCTGACTCCTCCGGGCTACAGCCTTGTCCTAACTGCTCCTGGAACTGTCCCATAGAAACTACGATTAATGCCACAGAAAAAAAGGAGGAGCAACAACAGGACAGACTGCACATGTATAAACAATAGTTTGTTGGGATATTGAGACATATGTTTAAGATGTTAATGTTCAACAAGTTGAGGTGTTCCTTTCATTTGTTTTGCTGAAGTATGATTTTTTTTTTATGGGCTTCCATTCATGCACTTTGATGGAAATTATGTTACAAATGTACACAAAGGTTTTATTTTGTTTACAACTAAAGAAAAACTGCTGAAGTGAAACTGGTGGGAAATGCACGTGCACGTCCTAATAGTAGTCGTGTGGACATCAGTTTGTGCATCAGCCCACTGTGAAGTGCATGTCTGTCATCCTCCTGTAACAAGATTCATGGCCCACATGATCAGATATGATTAATGCACACCCAGTGCTGATTAACTCTCGTTTAAAGGGTATGTGTGGTGCATTAGTTGATGCATTACACTTCCGACATGACTGTTCGTTTGCTGTGGTTCAGCTGATGGAGATGTAGCTACAGGAAGAAGCTGATTAGTTCTCGATTCTTGACTTTTACTTTAATTTCATTTGACAGTCAGTCAGACAGGGACCTGATGAAGACCGCGGAGAAAGTGGAGGAGATGAACGTGAGGTCTGGTGGTGGAAGTGACGCACGCAGGGCTCAGGTCACCCTACCTGCTGCATCTGCGCCCTGATGAGAAGGTCCAGTTGCCCACAAAGACACAACATCTCCACTCCCACCTGCTCTGGACTCAGCTGGACAGGCATCAGCGGTCTCTTCACCTGCAACTCCACTGAGCACACAGCAGCCAAATCAGCAGGCCTGTCTGACATCTGCCCCCTCACACCCTCATAAACACACCTCTCCAGCCCATGAAACATCGCGCCTGTGCCACCTGTGCCACAGGTCCACGGGAGGACGGAGATTCAGGACTGAGTGGACCGGAGGGGAGTGGTTAGTGCGCTGAGATGAGCCCGTCCCTGCGGGGCGCGCTGCTCCCAAGATGCCATTTCATTAAAACAGCAGAAAGACTTCAACAAAACGCTGCCACCACCTGACATAAAAGAGTGTGCCATGATGGGACTTACCTTTGAAAGCTTCGTGGTAAGCGCACGGCTGACAGAGCGGCTCTGACGCGCTCACTGCCATGTCTGACTGGACCCGGCGGTGATTACCTCACTGCTCTCCTGAATGCGTCCCGCTGGTACGAGCCATAGGAAGGCAAAGGCAGCAGCCTAGTTGAGGCTAGAGAACAATAGATAGTTGTCTGTTTGTTTGTTTGATCGCATTTGGTCGGAGCTATGTATCGCAGAGGGTGCGTTCGAGTGTCCGTCGTTCAGGCGGGGCGAATAAAAGCCGACAGAATGTTTCTTTATCCGTAATTCGTCGTTTCCTTGCAGGTGACGATGCTCACACGCAGCCGCAAGGTGGAGAGAACACCCTCTTCCTCCGGATGATCCATGGAGCTGCTGAAAGCTCGATTGGAAAACATACACACACACACACTCTGAAAAAGACGAACAATGCCCACGCCTTTAGCAACAGCAGCCGTGCAGTCACAATCTGCGATTTGCAGTTTTGAACGCCCCTCACACACACACACACACACACACACACACACACACACACTGAGAACTGGCCTTTGTGAATGATGTCATGTTTTAGAGATGAGGCTGGGAGCATCACTTGGTGAGGATGCTGCCTTAAAGCAGAGGTGTTCTCCACAGGTTTGATCCAGGACTAACAAGTAAACACACAAAATTAAGTGGTGGAAATTAAATAAGTACGTTTACCTCAGTGCTGTATTTCAGTACAATTCTCAGGTAATCGTAGGCCTACTTAAGGATTTTCATTTTATACTAAATACTGTGACTTTCAGTCCACTACATTCTTCTAACTATGGTAATTTTCATTGCTGACTAATCTGCTGATTTATTTTCTCAATTGTTTGGTCTATATACTGTCAAAAAACATTGAAAAGTCACAGTGACAGCTTACAGTCCAAAACGCAGAAATATGCCATTTCCAATCACTTTGGAGAAGCTGGAACTAGGGAACGATTGACATTTTCACTGGACAATTACATCAAATGATTATTTCCTTATCAAAGTAACAGCTTATTCACCACAGCTACTGGTTAAAGCACCAATTATATATTAATGCACCAACAAAAACTGAAAAAAAAGGACATTTTTCAGCACAGATGGACAGATAGACGGGCAATTTTGCATGAAGAGTATTTACTTTGTGATACTTTATGTGTATGTATTTTATGGCATGGTATTGATACTTTCAATGGAGGAAATGACCTGACCATTGCTGCACTGCCAGTGGAAGATCCTCAAAGCACAAACCAACTCTGGGCTTGGTTTATTAAATAGTAAAGTCAGACACAATGTCGCAAATCCTTCCATGAGGACTCAAAATAGGTCTTAATAAAATACAACTGGCTTATAAAGTTCGTCACAGTTTTACAGTATCCAAAGTGAAAAGGTTCAAATAAAAACGCAGAGGATGTAAAGGCAAGATAACATTTAAATAGTGTGCTAGGTAATATATCTCCTGATGCTATAATAATAGTCTTGTGTTATAAAAAGAAAGAAGGAAAAGGGAAAAAAAAAGACATTTCTCTAGCAAAACTCACACTCACCTGATTCTTTTCAACGCTCAAATATACAACAATGTACATATTTTCGTAAACAACCTTAATTTCAATAGATAATCTTGTTTACAAGTGCACCTGGAGGAAAAAAATAACATTTATATCCTTTTGCATCAACCCCTCCCACAAACAACTGTACATTAACCCTATTCAGAACAGCAATTATACATCAGGTCAACAGTCCAGTGGCTGATGCAGAGAGGATGCATGCTGCAGTTTGACATCTTGGGACCATAGTTGCTTCTCTCTTTTTCTTCTTGTTTCTCCATCCTCGGCCTCAAAGGGAATCCAGCTGAGCTCCAGTGCTGGCTCTGAATTAGTTGTTTCTACTGGCGGGTGCCGGGGGGTAGAGTGAGGTTGGCCATCAGCTCATGAACAGAAGCAAATATCGTACACTCACCTGAGAGAAAGATAGAAAAATAAGTTAGCAAAGGCATTTTTCATGAAGAGATAAAAACCAAACGTTCGGTTGATACCAGTTTTTCAGTGCGGTAAATTATTCAGCATTCTTCTAGTCTCACCCTGTCTGGCGGGGTGCAGTTCATTGAACCTCTTAAGGATGTTAGAGACCATTAGTGCTGCGGCCCCTGACGAGCTGTGCTGCCGGGGGATGTCGGCCTGCTGAGTGAGGCCTGTGGCCATGTCGTACACAATGGGCACAATAATGCTCACTGGCTCCTGGGGCACTGGGATACGCTGGGTCAGCTGCAACTGTGAGGCAAAAGAGACCAAACACACGGGGGCAAGTTGGTCTTAGCGTTTCAAATGATGCCACACAGGTATACAACTTGTGTCCTGACTGTGAAGCGCTAACGGCGAGGTTCTACTAAGACTTACAAAGAAGAGCATCTTGGATTTGAGCACCACAGCGATGGTTCCAGGAGGGGCAATGGGGGGAGCGCTGGGAGGGATGGTGAGACAGAACTGGACATTCCACTTCAGCTGTTGAGCCTGGTCAGGGAACTGCAAAGAAAGACAGAGGCAATGGAAATGTTTATATAAAAGTGGGAAAATGAATCAAGATACTCAGTTTGCATATTCAGAAATTCTTGAATTTGTATTTTGTAACAAGTGTAGTAACAAGTGTGTAGAGGTGATGTTCAGCAATTTTCAAGTCATTTTCTACATTTTGTGGAAAAACATATATTGAACATATTTCATAGATGAGGCTCAGACACAATCACGATTCAATACATGTATGTAACAACTGCATTAAACAAACAGCTACCCACCAGTTCGAGCTTCATGATGCGCACGCAGTCCCTAAGGATGTTAGTGGGCGCCCCCAGCAGCTTGGTGAAGGCATTCAGAGTGTTGTATTTGAAGGGAGGACCAGCAACCTAGACAGAGGAGGACAGGAGATGGCTCAGAGGAATAAAAACATGAGTGCAGGCATGTGTTCCTATGAGGTTTAAATGTTTCTAATATAGTACAATATTTTCAATCATGATCAGTTCAAACAAATACAAAATACTTTTATTCATGTACGGGTCAAACTCTGAACTATGTATGTACATAAACACTGTTTGTACTTACCCGCGTCTCAAAGAACTTCTCCAGCACCTGAAGCTCCTCCTGAGACCAGGGACCAGTGTTTTCTGGAGTGACTTTGAGCTGCAGCGTCTGGTAGTTCTTTGGGTTGAGAGCCACCCGGCACTTGAGCACGTCCGTCTTGAACATGATCACCCCCGGTTCATTAGAGTTCACAATAGATAACTGGAGGAGAGTTGACAGAGGAGGGGAAGTTAGGAACACATGAGTGTCCACCACCGAATCAGGATATTTTGTGCAACACTCACGTTGGCCTCCTGCTGGATGATTCTCTGTAGGTGTCGTCTCATGATAACTGAACCCAGAAAGCGCTCCAGCGGTGAGCAGAGGTAGCTTCCTGCCAGGCCTGGCACCAAGCAGGGAGTGGGTGAGGGGAGCAGAAGCACATGCAAGGCATTGTGGGTGAGGATGGTAGGAATGGAGGCAGCCCAGGGGCGCTGAGGTAGCTTGCGGGGTGGAGGCATACTGGTAGGCATGACTTGTGAACCTAGACCAGAGACAGAGAGAGAGACAAGCTTATTACTGATTATTTCAAAAAAAAAAAAAAATCCTGGTCACAATAATAATAATGATAATAACAATAGAAAAGGGGATTTCAATATCGATGAAGTAACACCAAGATAAAAACACTTACTGGTCCCAGCACGTGGAGAATGGGGGTCTGGGATAGGTGAGTGCAGCGATGGGTTACCAGGGGACATCCCATGGATCCTTGCCCCAGGAGAAGGCCCTGAGACCTGGGGTGAGCCTGGCCACTGGCCCCTATGGCTAGGAGACACCATGGCGTAGGGAGAACTGGGGTCCAGAGCACCTAGGGTGAGGGAGAGACAGCCATCAGCAACAAAACACTTATTTAAACCAATAAACAGTCAGATGAATACACCACTGAGTGCCCACTAACCACAGGCCATTTGTCATATGCTTGCTAATGTCTGCAGCCTGGAAGTGCCCAGTGAGGACGTTCAGTTCAGCCCGTTTCAGCCCTTGGCCAGCAGACCAGAATTACCACCAGGCCAGCATTTAGGGCCACCCTGCTGCTTACCGTGGGGACTGGCAAAGCTGGTCTGGCCCATGGCTATGCCCAGAGAAGACGGAGACGGGGTGGGCCCGAAAGGAGAGGGTGCCCTCAGAGCTCCACTAGGGGAGCCAGAGGCATGGATGTTCCCTGCGCGCACAAACACACACACACACATACCAAATGGCTCGTCAGACTCTGAGGTTGACAAGTGCTCCTTACACACACGCGAGCACACACACTCGTACACACGTGCTAAAGCAGGGCGGAAGGGCTGCAGCCTCTGGCTGGTGGGCTGAGATGGAGAGGAATGGAAAGAGCAGGACTAAATGCATGCTTTGTTCCCTCTTGGCTGTGAGGTGTGTGTATGTTGCATGAGAAACACAAATTGATCTCATGGTTTCACAAAATTAAAATGGGCACACATGGTTGGCTCTTCCTCTTCCTCGGTGACAGTCACACAACTTGCTCTTGTGACAAATATGTACACATAAGTCAGCAGGGAAGATCATGACAGCAATGTGATATCTTCAGAAACAATGAACTGTTGGTTGAAAATCCTGTATGGCAGCTCGACAAGCTCGGATGATGCAAACAATACAGGATATCATTCACTCACACATACTTGGACAAACACAGAGTACCAAGCTTGCCATTACCTGGTGACTGGGTGGGCATCATGGACGGAGAGGGAGTTACATTAGCATGGTAATTTGGTGGTGGTGATGTAAGGGGAGGATAGACACCTCCCACACCCCCTCTCATTGGCTGTGGCTGCTGCTGAAACTGGGTCATCAGACTGTCCATCACGTCCACACCCACTGGCGAGGGTGGGTTATCGTCTTCATTGACAGAGCGTCTACGAGCATCCTGATTACTGTCTACAAACATGTTCAGGAATGTCTACACAGGGGAAAGATTAGAAGGACAGAATTTAGAATGTATTTGTAAAAAGCTGGACCAGAAACACTGAAGTTGTTAATCAGGAAACTGTACTATCTGCATTACACGTACTTCAGTGTGTGTGCTGAAAAGACTCTTCAAGTTCGACAGAATTTTAACAACTTTTCACACTAGAGTGATGACGACGTAGTTACCTTAGCTCAGCATAAAGACTGGACATGGAGGGTCTTTATACTGTGCTAAGATAACTGGCTGCCGGCAGAAGCTTCACTTTGTATTTACTGTCCAGACATGACCTTGGTATCTAATCAAACTCTTCAAAAGAGAGCAAGCGCACTTCCAAAAATGTTGAACCTTTAGTTCATATCAACAGGTCACAATATTTACCTTGAGCCCAGGAGCTGGGTGGAAGCCCTCTACGATCTTAGTGTTGTCAAAAAGACTGTAGGCTCCATCTCTGATGGCTACCACGCCACGGCTGCGGCAGTAGATGTCAATGCAGTACATGTTTCGGAACGCCAGGCGGATGTGTGTGGCCGACTGGGGTAGGATGGAGAAGCACTGGTAGGCAGTGTTGGTGCGCTGGGTCAGGCCCAGCATGGGCACTGTTGGTAGCTTGTTGATTGCATTCAGAGGGGCCTGTGTGTCAGAAAGCACCTGAGGAAGATGATGAATAGAAACGTTACCCAGGACATTACACAGAACACTTAAGTAAAGTAGATGGTGTGTGATTAGAGAAATAGAGATCATAGAAGCAATGTTTGCAAGTATTTTCTGAGCCGAGTGAGAAGCATGAACAAAACATAGAATGCTAGAAAATTTAAGGAAAAGCATGCAGCATACTTTGTGCTGTCCGCCACTACACTTGAATTACCCACTGATATTAAGGCCCATTTACCAAGTAGTTCAACACATGAAGGTTAAGTGAACACATTTGACAGGAATCTTAAAAGCCACTTGAAATTCTGACTTGATCAAACAAATGCAGTTTTCAGAATTGTGCTCCTACGTACCTGCAGCAGCTGCATCACATTTGGACTCTTGTTGAACATCTCCTGTAGCTGATGAAGGATGATATTGTGGCAGTTAGAGCAGCCAGAGTTCGGCCCCACAGTGCCCAGGGCAAGGTGGAAACGCTGGCTCCCAGAATTCCACTGGATGGTGACGGAGCTGCCCTTGGTGGTGCCGTAGCACAGGACCAGCTTGCGGTAGTTATACAGCCGCACCTCTGAGAACAGGCTCAAGTAAGATGGCATCTCTGGGAAGGGGGGAAGCAATCAACGTGCAGCTGTCTTAGATGGGTGTGTTTCTTTTGTCAAGCACTAACTCAACACTAAGTGAACCTGATGAGTGCAAGCCTTAACTCCCTGTAACTATGTATTTCTGTGAATAATAAGAAAATGTTTGTCTCACTTTGAAAATACATGTATCACCTTCATTTCAATCCAAACACTGAGAGCAAATGACTGCTAACATACTGACTGACTGAAGATGAGCAGACTGTCATCCAAGACCAACACAAGTCATGTACTTATATGTCAGCGCAAAGTTTGCATTACAGATGATGATGCATGTACCTGGCAGTGCACGAGAGAAGTTGAGGACACACTGGTAGAGCTGACTGATGGCACTCCAGTCATTAAGAAACATCTCTACCACCTTCCGCCCGCCCACCGGCTCCGATAGAGGGTTCTCATAGGTCAGATACACATGCCGCGTGGAGGCTAATAGAGGGAACAGACGGGTTTGTTAAGACACTGGGCCACAAAGCAGATACAGACATTTCTATGTAAACATGAAGACCATATTTTCATTTTATTTTTAATATTTTACATTTTTTATATTTAATGTAAGACATTCTATGAAAAATGATGACAGTTTTTTTTGCATACTATGTTTTTAGAATGTTATAGTCAAGTGCTAAATTTGCTATACTGAATATTTATTATATCATAGTGTATGTGTTGGCTGTATTAATTTGACGGCTTTGCTCTACTCTTAGTTTGATTCAGGATTTCTGAAAGGATAACATTTTTAAGATTTTTTTCTGGATAAATCAAGGTAAATAATTAAGTGTTAAGTTTTACTGATGGACTTAGAACAATATGTACGAGGTTTGTACCTTGCTCTTTGCTGTGTGTGCTGTTGAGAGGGCAGTTGGCCAGCACCAGTTCAGCCACCCACGTTCGGTTGTTCCTGCCCTGCAGCCGGAAGGTGCAGTCCAGTAGAGAACGCTCTAAAGCTTTCCTGGTCTCCTCTCCTACACCTTTACAGGGAGGAATCCTGCAGGACAAAACAATTACAATGTACAGTCACAATGGGCTTGGCAAAGTTTAACATACAAATTATATTTGGCTGTCATTGTGTGTGCATGTGTTTATGCATGTGTGCTTTGGCGTATTACTTCAGTAGACGTATCGCATGACTGCTGCCATCCCCCTCCACTTGGACGCCTTGGTTTGGGATCTCCATGTTGGACAGCTGCTCAAAGACAAACAGACAGACTGCATTACCCAGGAAACACAGCTCTGGGATTGCCATGCTTCATGTCTTCAGGACACATCTATGACTGATGATGAACTGTCTCAAACATTGTGACTTACCTCTGTTCTGAGGCCAATGAAAGGCATGTTGGTGTCACACATTGCTACTAGGTGAGCCAGCTCCTTGTTGAAGGCACACATTTCTCCAGACCGCTTCGGCTTCTTTGGCTCCGGGTCCCCCTGGTCCCCAGATATCTACAGAGCAAGAGGCAAAAACAAATTGCACATTGAAGCACATCTTTTTAGTTTAGTTTATCCAGCTGAGCATGTGTATTTTCTTCATGGTGGCTTGTCTCACATTCAAAATGTGCACATTATGTAGTTATGCTGTAGCAATGCAACCTACACATGTACATAGCTGGCAGGGTTACACCAGGGGCAGAGCAATTTGTAATATTAGGCTTAAAACATAAATTCTGAAATTTTATCATAGTATGCCTTTACAAAAAATGTATGAAGAAATATACATATGAACATTTGGTGCATAAATACTGTAGCACTGACTACCTTTCTCTTAGTGCCAGGTCGGGCCCCCCTCCCCGTTGTCGCATCCTGGACAAGGTGTTCCAGGTTGGGTTTGAAATGCTGCAGGAGCTGTGCACACATGGGCCCGTCCTCTCCTTCCAACTGAGACACGGACAGGAAAGAGTACTTGTACTGCAACGCTGTGGGACTGCTAGGCACTTCGAGCATTTCCACCACCTACAGAAAATAGATGAGGAGAGGAATTGGAAATGTCCAAGATGGACAATTAGAGGGAGGAAATTAAAGCAGACTGGAACTTTTTTATTTTTGTAGTGGAGTCACTTTGGTTTAGCCCTGTTCAGGAACGCATTGGTTGAGGAACTCACAATGTAGTACTGCGGAAGACGTGTGAGTTTAATGAAGAGTTTGTGTTTGGACAAGTTGCCAACAGGGTGAGAAGCCGAGTTGGATAGGTGCAGGACATCAGTACACAGAGTAGGAAGGTGTTTCACAGACTGTCGACAGCGCTGCTCCCCCAACCAGAACCTTGCCAGAGAGAAAGAAATACTCTGTGTTACACAAAGTCAAGGGTTCTTAGCTCATGCTCTTTCTCACCGCATTCACACTGTTTACTCATGCAAGACTCTGGCAATTGAGAGTCCTAGCGATTCATCTCAACACCCAGCTTGCCACCTGCTTAGCCAAGTGTTGCTACTGAGAGCTACTGCTACTGACTGCAATTAGTCAGTTTTGACAAGCTACAGTCAGGCGTCAGACTCTTGCTTCGACTGATGACTCTGAACTGCCTCTGCTATCATTCGCTGTGCAGAAAAATACTTAATACTGTCTCGCCGTGAACATGCACTTCATGTTCAAATCCATTTGAAAACTGAGGAGGTGGACTTACTTCAGCTGTTGAAGCCAAGATATGATGCGCTTCATATCGTCGTTGATGGTCTTTTCAATGTCATCCAGCATGGACTGATCTAGAGAGACAACAAAGCAATGGTTCATGTTCACAGAGGTGAGCATACAAAACAGTAGCAGCAGAGCCACAAGTATATATTTTACTAGCCACATAATTGCAATACAAATCCAAACTCTTATATAAACACAGCATGAACACCATGACTTACCTAATCCGTACAACATGGGTTGGAACATGCCAGAGTGCAGGTCCACAAAAATGTGTAAGCACTCTGAACGACCACAGGGCTCAAGTATTGGAATAACGAGTGTGGGTAAAGCAGTCTCGATGAACGCTGCAATAAACACACAGGTGTGAATACCACCATGGTTATGTCGCATTATTGGCAGAAGGTGAAAGAGGATGTGTGAGACAATACATCTCTATGAGCCAATGGGAATTTTCACCATGTAATTCATAATAATTAAGATCACAAAAATCCCCTAATTAGATTGTTTCAGGATTAAAATTACACCTTCTGTGTCCTAAACAATGGCTCTGCACTAATTTCTGTGCATTTGCTCAATATATACTCAAGAATGTGTTAAACAGTTAACAATGAGAAAGCAGAGTAAGCACATACAGTTGTCACTGGGATTGCTGGCCTTCAGAATGGCCTTCAGCTCCTGCAGCTTCTGATGGGACCGGGCATGCACACTGTCAATCAAAAGCTTCTCCACTGACAAATGGTCAATCTAAAGGATGATTGAGAGAAAACAATCATTATTAAACTGTACGAAATTTGTACAATAAGTCATACTTTATTTTACACTGAAACCATCTTCATTAGAAACACTATATTCTGCTTACTTTCATCGCTCTCTCCATTAATTTAGAGTCACAGGCAGGGAGAGGAGGCTCGTGAGATATTTGCAATGGCTTAGATCCATCTGATTCATCAATCTTGATAGTGACTTTATGTACTGACGCTGTACCTGTTTTCCTCCCTAAAACCTGTTGGCTGGAAAAACAAAGAAAAATTATGACAGACAGAAGGAATTAAAAACTGTATGAATGCCATTTAGAGCTTTCTCTCATCATTCAATTTTGGTAGTTTTTTTTAAGAACACAGTGTTCTTGTCCATATACGTGAGGGCAATATATGAAGTCTTACTTCCAGACAGTGAGTGTGAGGTATTTTGCCGGCACGTATCTCTCCTCCTGCACCAGGTCTCCCCATCGTTCTCTGATCAGCATCAGAGTCTGAGAGTGGAGCACCTCGAGCTGCAGTGACAGACAGAAGGAATCTGGAGACAGTGCAGTTAAAGAAGACACAGTGTGGGAAAATACCAAGTCCAGGTGAACAGAGATAAAGTACCATACACATCTTCCCATTAACATTCAACACACACTCACACACATATCCTCAAGACACATACACTTTGTTGGTAAAAGGGGTATTTGTGCCCAACACAGACTGCTCTTTGACACGGTAGGCTGCACTGCTAGCGTTGGTGGGGGAAAGGCAGAGCAGAGATGTACTGATTAGCATTGTGATAAGGACAGTCGTGCTCAGCTCGCATGCTTGATTAGGGTCTTTAATATTAGCATGATTGCCGATAAGCTTGTGTTTCTCTCTACATTTTACCACAGGCTGATGAGTGACTGTCTTATCAGAACAAATCCTTCCCTTCCTATATGTACAGGTAACAAAAGCCAGATGAATGGCACGATTGTCACCGTCTGACAATACAAATGTCAGGTGGTCAGGTGATGCTGACACCATGGTACACTTCATTCTGTAGAAAATATAATTTAGCTGGGATTTTTCAAAAGCCTGTACAAATAAAACAAAATGCATCCATTTTGTTTTATTTGTAGTGCAGGTGTGGGAAACATCTCCATAAAAGATCAATTACACTTCAAATGGCCTGTTCGGGTGACAAGTTGTAGTGAGAACAGTGCTGCCCTTTCCCTGTTGGTAACAAAAGGCGGTTGTGTTGTTTGAGAATTAATGGAAAAAGAGCATTAAGAGGGATGTAATTCTGCAGCTGTGTTTCTCATTGGAATGCCGCATGCATCTGCTTGACCAGTCAATACTCTATATGCTCCAACACACGCTCCCACCCTACTGCAGTAGTTCACATCAGACTGGGACTACAGCCAAGTGGTTTTGTGCAGGACATACACAAAGTGTGTGTGCCCGAGAAAGGATACGCAAGCAGTTGTACATATCCTGAAGAGGTTTTTCATCTGCACACAGGCGTGCCTGGACCAACTCGTGGATGAAGTTCACCTGCAAACTGTGGACCAAGGCTCGGCCATCTGTCAACATTGCGGGGGAGGGGAATGGGTAAAGAGTGGCAAAAGGGAAAACATTAGCAGTGAAGTGTATTGTCAATCTGCTTGTCAACGGTGCCCATTGTGGTGTGCAGCAGAACAGGATGAGTGCAAGCCCTACCTCCAGTTTCTTTGTCCTCCACCAAAATCTCCAACTTGAGAAGCCTCCAGGGAATATCAGGGTCATCACCCATCACTGTCAGAGTGGCCTCAAATTCTCCTTCTACACGAAACTTTACACGCCCATTCGCTACACAAATGCACACACAAGTAAACACACATGTAAGATCATTATCAATACAGCTGAAAACAAACTATGAACGAAGCTATGGGATTTGCTACCAGTTAAAACACACCACTGTGGGTGCAAACTATTTGCTTACCGACTGTGAGGTTTGCAAGCTGGGGTGGTAAATCTGTAGTGACAAGGCGGTGTCGTAGAATCTGATTAAGCTGGTTCAGGGTGGTCTGCTTCTCAGACTTAGTGATGGGGTCGGGAGGAATGATCTTATCCTGCACAAATGGACAAAGAAAAAATTGTGCTGCCAAACCAAACATACAAGAGAGAACACTGTTCAATGCCACAAGCTTGTTTTTCCATGTAAGACTATAGATTAGCAGTCTTAGCGCGCAGGGAAGGAAGATTAACACACTTACTCGTATACATGTGGGCAAGCGTGGGTATGAGCCCGTGGTGAGAACATCGATGGCAAAGGGGATGGCAAAGCTGGGCAAACGAGCATGAACGAGGGCATCTCTGGCCAGTGACGCCAGCCTATCAGCTGTATCCACAAACAAGATGGTCTGCTGATCCAAGAAGCTGGAAATCATCTGGACATGATGTAGAGAGGAAAGGGTTAAGTTAATTAGTGTCTGATGGAGACACAAGGTAGTGTATTATCAAATCCGAAAATACATAGTGATACTAGGAAAGTCAAATTATACACAACGTACCGCACACTTTTCAACTTTCCCTGCATTGCTTGCCCACTTCACTAAGGCTAGCAGACGCACAAAAAGCTGTCGAGTACGACTGGCAAACTGGACGATCTCTATTTTCCTGGAAAAAACACACAAAACAAAACAAAAAAAAAGATGCTAATGGTTGTACAAAACTTCAAAACAACAACTTAACAGAATGAGTGTTTTAAGACGTGAGGGCATAAAGACGTTCAGAATTACATCCAAAACAACATACCTCTCCATGTCCGTTTTTCTGGGAAGTCTAGGAAAAAGAAATAGAACATTAAAATGCTTAATAACTGCCATTGTCCTCGTTCTCAAAGTAGAGAACACTTTACCTGCCCAAACTCTGTGCACCTGCTTTGATTATGGCAAACTGAAGTGTTGTGAAAAGACAGACAGGCTTTAAGACAGTACACTAATGCAAGTGGTCCACTTGGTGTCCCACAGATTTAACACCCAATGTAAACAACCACCTGAGCTAACCACTAGCTACAACTTCTGGATCTTCAGACATAATGATGTCTACTAATACGCCCCCTCATATAACAGTTGTTATCCGTGCTATCCACTTTGTAATAGATCATCCCTGCCGTTATTATGGAAAGCATCTCATAACTTCTAGACTGGTCCAAACTTGATGAGCCCGCTAGCATTAATTTCAGTGGCTGAAGAGGAGCATCCTCTGAGTTTACCAACGTTAGCTGATTAGCCCGCCGGTTAGCCCTGTTAGCTTTGAGGCCTACACCGCTAACATGCTACTTACAGTTCCGCCAGCAGGGTAATTTCATGGTAGGTCCTCTGTAAGAGAAATTCAATCAGCAGGCTCAGTCGGACCCCCTGTGTTGCTGGGGCCCCAGGTGGTGGTGGCTGTGGACCCGAGACAACCGGACCTCCAAGCGGGACGAGTTGCCCATCTGACCCAATCTGCACCGGAGCCATTTTACAATGACGATACAGACCAGTTAGCTACGGCGATGCACACCCAGCGCCACAACGAAAAACTATCGAGTTGTAGGAGCTAACTCTTTGAGAAAAGATTTTATTCGTCGTCTCACAACATTTCTTTCACGAGACGAGCTTCTCGGCATAGACTCGGTTTCTTCGCTCAGCTGTAAACTCGACAAATATAACAAATTTGGTAACTCATTAAGGAGAAGACTCAACGCCGCTCAGCCGCCATCTTTGCTGCCGGGACTCTTGAGCGTAGACCGGTGGTATGGAAAACCCAGACCGGAGCGTCGAGGAGCGGGAGTCACGAACGTCTCTTTCATCATGCCTGCTGATTCACTTATCGATTGACTTATTTGGTTTGGAAACAATCATTAAATAGTGAGAAATGCCGTCACACCCAGCTAGATCTTAAACTGGCAAACCTCAAAGTTGTTAGAAATAAATTAGATTTATTCAAGTAACTGAAAATAAAAGCAGCAAATCCTTCTATTTGTGATGGTGGAGCCATGAAATGTTTCTGCATGAGGAATGATTTCAATGATTATCAAAATTGTTCCCAATTAATGTTCTGTCAGTCAGTTAATCAGCTAATCACCTCAGCTGTGCTTGCTCATTTCCATTATTTTGTTTACAAAAAAAAAAGATTGTAAAGTAACAAGTAAAGATAAGGTAACACTTTAACACTTTATTAATTAGGGTGTTACAGGCAGCACCAATAGTATCAGGAATATATAAAAGGAGATAGAAGGGAATAAAATACAAAATAGGAAATTAAAAATCTATTATTTATATGGACATTCTAGACAAAAAAGAGAGAGGCACTGAAAATTAATATTGCTAGAGAAGAAGAAAAGACTCAAGTAAGTAGTAACATTCCTCCACTGGTATGTAGAGTGAACTAACGTGTTGAAATTACAGTATAAAGAATCAGTATGACAAAGTTAGAGAGAGACTGCAGATAATGGATCACTGAGGATGTGAAACACCTCCCCGGTGCCACCCAAACAAATTAGACCAGAGCCACCTGTTTTGCAAAGACTTGTTTCTATATATAATCGTCTTTCTTAATCAAATCTATCTTGAAAAGCATTTCAATAAATTGATTTGTTTTTTGGGTTAGGAGGTCTGAATATGTTAATAATTTTGTTTCTACCGGCAGCTTGATTAGAGGTCAAAGCTGATCTATACTTCTATTTACCGCTATGTACAAGCAGTTAAACTCCTAGGACTGCTTTGTGACACAGACATGATTAAAATAATGAAGATAATGTATTTCAATCATGTCAGGGCACTCCTTGTTTAGACCATGGCAAATCGCAGTCAGCGCACACAGAACCTAATGCAGGATGGGGTGGGGGGGGGGGGTTACATAGATTACTCTATAGCTGCTATTAGCCTTGTTTTTGCTGTTTCATCAGAAGAGTAACTCTGGAGATCTAAGGATATCAGTTGTCTTCCTGTTTAGTATTTCCCATAATCCTTCCATGTAGACTCTCCATTTTAAAGAGATTTGGAGGACACACTGTGGAGAAACATCATAATGAAACACATAGATGGGAAAGACCCATAATCATACATATGCAGTAAGTCATACCACGATTTGAGTTGTATTTTCTAGTATCTGATTGACTAATTTCCTTTCCTTTTGGAAATATAATCCAAGTGGTGTATTTGGTCAAGATTATGTCTTAAGAAATTGTTTATAAGCCCCTAAACTGTCACTTTAACAGAAACATGAAGTCAGCAATGTTGCAGACTCATGTCTGAAAGGGGGGTCATCTTGCTCCTGTAGGCAAGAAAAGACTGACGAACAATGCAATAGTATAGGAAAAAAATGAGTCTAAGAAACAGATTTTGAATTCATATACAAGTGAGATAAAAATATTTTATCATGCCCAATGCTGCCATGTGAACTGGTTGTAGGTTAGATGTGCAGCTGTAGAGTCTCTAGAAAAAATTCAAACTCTTCTATATTGTAGTAGCATCACTCCAAATAATTACCACCTTTGTAAAACACCTCTTTTTGTGATTGCTTAGGTGTTGATTTAGCTCTACAGTGAATATTGAGGCTTTAGTTTATGGTGTTGTATCTTTAAATGACTGACCTTAAACCAGCTCCATTGGATCATTATTTGGCTGCCCACAATCTAAACTGAAGCCAAACATTTCAAATGAAATTGAGTTTATTGTGGTGTTTCTCTTTTTCTGGTCAGTGCTTTTTCAACTATAAGGTGGATCTCTGTTGATTAATAAGAGTGCAGTAACACAAGTGCAGGGTGAATCCTTGGCTGACTCATCCAAAGCATTGCATTGATTACAAGCTTGGTATCTTGTTTAAGGACATGCCTGTAAGGTCCATTGGATTGATGAGGAAACAAACCTGTGAGATTCCGTTTATCACAGGAGTTCACAGAAAGCAGAAGGTAAACCTAACCATGAGCAAATACCTAACAATCCTTATAAAATCACATGGCCCTAGCCATAACCATGGCTGATTTACCACTTGGGGAATGCGGGCAACTCCTCTGGAGCTCAAGACCCCCATGGCCCCTTCAAAACCCAAAACCTCTCTGTCAATTGAGAATTGGACTGTTAAAACTGTGAGGAATATGGCAATGTGTGCTGCTACTAAACTGTAATATCAACTGACATGATAAAGGCTGTAGTCCTACTTTATTACCTAATTTTGATGCTTGCCCTGTTTCAGAATGTATTTGTAAGAGCACCTTTATTGCACTTAAATTGGCAAATGAATTTGGGTTTGATCAAATTACCACACAACAAATTTGGGGTTGTGCAGCCATGCTGATATCCATACTGATATCCACTGTCCTTATGTGACTCGGGTGGCATTAGCTATAAACAAGCCTCAAATAAACTATTTTTACATAAGGAGAGGACTGTGAATTTTTTATGCCCCATCCCTTACGTTGAAATGTCTTTCTGAAAGGATCTTGTAATGGCCAGTATGGACAAGAGGAATGATTGCAAACCTGTTTGTATGTCTATATAGGCAAGTGTCCTACAATCTTTTCACAAAAAGCTGAAATGTTAGTTTGTGTGTACAGATGAATTTCTCTACAATCAGATTTTTATGAAAATATTATATATTCATTTATGACCACCCCGTGCGACAGGAGGCGATATAGTCTAGTGCGTCTGGTCTATTTTTTTTTTTTTTTGGCCATGTTGTCATCAAACTACGGTTTGGATGAGGCTGCTGGAGCCGGAGTCATTGATCAGAAATGAGAAGGGGTTTTATGTCCTTTCCATTTAACGGGTGTTGTGTTTGCTGAGCTGCTGTCCGTTGCGGTGCAAACCAGCTCATAAACAACGCTAACTGCTGGGAGTTCACGCAGTCTTCTGGCCCGTTTTACTGAGCAGCATTTGTGTCCGACTGCGCTTCCGCCATGTTGAACTGATTCAAGTTGTGAGTGACTGCTGGGACCGAAGTGACAAGCCCCAGAAATCGGACGAGATAGAGTTAGGGGGCTGTTACCGCGCCGGTGACGCAGGAAAAACACCCAGAAGCAGAGGAAAAAAACGTAGGAATTAGATCTTTCTAGTAACAGGTTTGTGTCCAGCGAAACGGTCACCGATATAGGCCACGTTTATGTAATATACGACGACACCATCGTTCAAGGCTGGACGTAGCCCGTGAATAGAGGGGGAAGTCATATCAAATTCCTGGTGAGTTGTTAGCTAACTAGCGCGATACCCTGGCTGGTGATTGTTAGCTGGCTACTGCTAGTATTAGCGTCAGCTGGTGGTGGATGCAAGGTAACATTACTGCATTTGGTTTACGTGTGTTATTCATAAGTAGTCGGATTTTTCTCTGTTAGCTACTGCCTACTGCATCTTTGACAATGTCAACGCGATTAAACTGCAATTCATGGTCTTAACAGTACGTGTAGTCTGATTAGCTTATCCCGCTAGATACACTAACTCCAAGCTAGCGCTAGCTACCCGCAAATAGTACTCGACACTGTCTACAGACTGAGAAGGAACATTTCCTTTAAACGTCTCATGTTTACAAGTTACTGGAATCTGGTTATCGTCTACACACATTTTTGTATTTCTCATGGACGCTAGTTTTATAAAAGCCACCTTGCCGTTAACATTTTATATGAGTTGTGCTTCCAGTGTCTTATTTTCAGTTTCTTTTAGCAAGTTATAACTTGGCGTTAGACGATACAGGACAGAACCCTCACTCACTAAATTTCAGGAAATAGACGACTCCCCTGTCACTAACATTCTACGCTATCTAAGATAGCTAGCTAGGTTATCGTATTTTGAATGCTGAAATGGCTGCAAAGTGACGTTAAGCTTAATGGCAGTGCTCGTTTATTACATGGAAAAACAAGTTAATTGTCGAGCCATATCAGCAAGCCGCTTGTCAAAATAGAAACGTTAACGCTAGCTAAATGCACGCAAGATAGCTAGCATTAACTAGCTAGGACAGCTAACATCAACTTTTATCTAGATTGCTCCTCGTTAGCACGTTAGCACGACCGATGTTCATTGTAAATGGCGTTACAGCAACATGGTTGGTTAACAATAACGCCGGGCAAAGTGATGTTAGATCGATATTGATTTTAGTTATTAAGCAAACTCTCTGCGTGCTTCAGCTGTTCTGTAAGATAGAAAGGGTTTGTTTGGGTAATCATAACGTCAGGCCTGATCGAATATTGAGGCCTGTGTGTCTCAGTGCAATGGGCTTTGGACGACAAGGCCGTCACTGCTCCGCTGTCTGGGCGGATCGCCTTGCAGGCTAACCGAACGTTAGTTGCCGCAGCTAGCTAGCAGCAGGCGTTAACTAACTAAACCACCAGCTGTTAACGGTTGTTGACGGCGCTAGTTTGTAATGATGGTTACGTAATGTCACCGTGTACTTTATGTGCATCTGGACTGTCTAATTTTGAAGATACTCCAAGGGAACGCACGTAATGTTACATGGCTGATTTCCCCGTCTGTTGGATATATTTTTTAATAACACTATTAGCTAGTGTTAACGTTTCAAAGCCGGTTCAGTCCAAAAGGCCGCACTTGCACCTAGCTTAGCTCCTCTCTTAATAGTGTCTGTTATTAACCTGTGTCTGACTTTTTTGACACTGTTGATAGAACATAACATGTTTTTTGTGCGTCATGAAAGTAACCCACCATATCCCCCCACTCCATTAGTAAATGGTTTGAAACTGAGTGGTTTCACAGTTAGTAGCTTATTATACATGATGTGACATTTCGTTCTCAGCATGCCAGATTTTGCCAATAATAATGACTGTAATGTAGTGTGCTGTCTGTGATGACAGCTGCAACCCAAATTGCTGATGCTGAAGCAGATGTCAAAGGCCACCTGTAAAATAGGAAATAATCAAGTTTCACTACCCTTAAATTAAGAAAAAAAACTAACGGTAGATAAACCAAACATGCGTTTTAACTGTTAACTCTTTCACCCAATTCATATCTCAATAAGGTTTGAACTAAACGGATTCATAGTCACCAGAAGTCAAATCAGCCGCTTTAGGACAGCCATGTTAAGTTATTACAAGGTACATACTTGTTAGACTGTAGTTTTTACTAGTCATTCTTGTCCAAGACAACAGAACAGCACCAGTTATGGTTCCTAAGGATGTTTATATTCTCATGTTGTGGGTCATGTCTATTTCATTTTTTCTGTAATGCGCATTCAACATTCTACTTTAATTCTGTTCTAATTTCTAGCCATTTGTTGATCTGGTAAACTATTGAGACAGTGGAGATGGGATTTAAGAGAAATTGCGATCGTAATGACTCATGAGCGCCTGTCCGTTAGAGCTTGGTTTTACAGCAGACATTGTCATTTCCAACTTCATTGAAGCTTTCAGCTGATTAAACAGCATAGATGATGTCTTACCTTTTCTTTTCTTTCTTTTTTTTGTATTTTGTCTAAGCACCATCAAGTCATGTTCCCTTAACTTTATAATGCCCTTCACGTCATTAACTTTGATCATTGGAATCACTGTGAAAGAGGGTTCTGCCTTCATTGCCAGTTTCTAAAACTTGCATAATAACCCTTTCCCATGTTGAATTGGAAAATGAGTTTTAAACAGCATTCACTCTGAGTCAACATATAGCCTAAATGTTGATTTTTATGACCGGAAGCCTGAAAGGTGTGGTGTTTATTGCTTTGACCGAGGTGCAGAATGTAATTGGAAATGAATATAGTGTATCCTGTCCTTTGACATTGAATTTGGAAATGTTGTGTTAAACTTTTCTGCTGCTGATATGAAGGCATGTGTGCTAATGCATTGGTACAAAACATCATAGCAGTTCCATCGAAGTTCGATCATTATACATTTATCCTGGCCAAAAATATCTTTTTATACATTCTGATATTGTAGTTCTTCGCGAGTTTTGAATCTATTCTTTATGGAGAGGTGTCAAAACAGGTCACATACTTATTTCACTTGATAGGCAACTATTTTGATAAGTCATTTTTCATGTTTCATTGTTCGAGTTTCAGAAATACGAAGACTTGCTGTTTTTCAACATATTTTCATAATTTTAGGTTTGTACTTTTGGTTGGACATAATAAGCATTGTGAGGGTGTGGCTTTGGATTCTGGGTAATTGTGACAGCATTTCTCACCACTTTCAGAATTTTGCAAAAATAATTAGTCGATTAATGGAGAAGATAAAGTGTTAATACATCAATAATAATCTAATGATATAATAGTAGTATAACGGTCGGGGGGCAATTTTTCTGCATTGAATACGTAAGAACTTACTTCATGCAATAAGGGGTAGTTAGGTTACTTTAGTCAGTTACTAAACTCTACTAGTTACTAAAAGGCTCATGTAGGTTTTAAACAAATCTCTAGATTAGACAAATGTATTTGGAATAGAAATTGAATACAAACAGTCTTACCTAAACTGCCTGTGTTAAACATCTTTCACAGGTTACAGACCAATTTATTGGCTTAACTTTGACCTGTAGTACTTACTGCAGTTACATGTGCACACAGTTTTCTTATGCAGCAAGGGAGTATTACATACCTCCCAATAAAGTTAGATCATCTGACTGAGCTTGTTTGAAACAGTCTGACCCCTTGGGAGTCTTGCCCCATCGAACTGTAGCATGTAGCAATGTCATCATTTCCCAGATCACAGCACTTCACTTAATGAGCACTATTTTATTATAATCGATAAAAATAATGGCCAAAACAGCAATAATTAAATAAATAAAAGAGGTTGCAATTAACAGAGCCAGTGAAGACTAAGGTAATCAGAAAAAGTATGACAGTGTTCAGAGACTGTTCTGAGGTGTCTTATTATTGTGGCAATTATCACTCTTCTCACAAATTAGTACAGTTTATCAGGCACAGATCAGAATTTGATGATATGCATTACTGATGACTAAGTCTCTATTATTTCAATACAACAGTCAAAAAACAAAGTAAATGTAAAACTTGTGTTTTCACTTCACAGTCCATCATAGATGGATTCAGGCAGGCAGTATCCTCTCACTACCTGTTCAACTTGTTCATACCGACTGTTTGCGGGCTCCCGTTAGCATGATGTGACAGAATTTCAGGATTATTATTACTTTTGGGGTGTATCAGAGTTTGCTATGTCCCAAGGGTTGGCCAAAGTTCAAGACATGCAGTCTTGCAGTTGCTGTGTCAATGAATGTAGTGACATGAGATGCAGTAAGTTTGAGATAGCATGGTTGTTGTTCGGCTTGGTGGGTTGGTGTAGAGACTGACCACTGCGGTGTTTCTGGTTTGGCAAATTTGAAAGATATAAAAAATATCTTTCAGTAATACCAGTTGACCTATAAAGCTTCTCTGTGATAATTTACAAGAGCATGAAGGTGTGAGAGACATATCAAGAATTGTGGATGTAAGATGATGCGGTTGTAATGACTCAGGAACAGATCTTTGCTGTGGCACTGGATACTCTGAATCTGATTTAAAGCAGTGACACATATCAGCCCTCCAAAGACTGACTTGAGCATCCTAGTTAATAACACATCAAATTTCTTATTGATCACAGAACTTTTGTGATGTAGCTTGCCAGAAAAAGTGTTTCCCAACAAGATGATTTAGATGGTAATTTCTGTAGAAGTTTATGACCACCTAACCTCTTTTGCTTGTGTAGTACAAGTAACTTAACCAGCCTGCTGATAATTCTGACCTTTACTCCTTCTCCCCTGCTCCAGGTTATGCAATGGTCTCAGCGGCACATCCAGATCTCCAGGTGCTTGTGTCCCTCTCTGGTGTGTTCGGGCTCTCTTCCCTCTGCTCTACAGCTGAGGTGGCTGTGATTTCCCTCCTGGCCAGCGCTCCCTAAGAGGCCAAGATTGCCAAGATCTGCCCTGTGGCGAGCATGACGGCCACCACGCGTGGCTCTCCGGTGGGGGGCAATGACAGTCAGGGCCAGGGCCAGGCACCTGATGCTCAGAGCCAACCCCCACTGCCACAGAACCAGGTCAGCATCATTTTTAACACTGGACCTTTACTTTCTGTCTGTCAATACACCCACTGTATTTAGTCCTTTGAGTATTTCTGATATTGGCTGGCTTCTGCTTTCTTGTATGTGTAATCTTGTATTTCTTTTAAATGATGATATGCATTACACATCCTTTCTGACGGTAGACACATGTAATTAAATTAACCTCTAAAGGGAGAGTGAACGGAGTGTGTTTTGATAGCTCTCTTTTTGTCAGTCCAGACACTGCAGCACAGTTTTTTTGAACAGATATTGCTCGTACCTAACCACACACAGATGCCAAAGGGGACAAAAAGGGAGGGGAAGAGGGAGCGGAAAAGAGGGAGAAAGAGAGTGAAGGCAAGGCATCAATGAACAGAGCCTCCTGAGTGATGGATAAAGGATGAGTGTGTATGTGCACGCGCGCACACACACACGTGTGTGCGGGCCTGTGTTGGTTAGAGATGAGCCGTGGTGAGACGTGAGAGGCAAGCTGCCTATGTAGGTCAGCCAAGCAGAAGGAGCCTTCACCACACACCCCCACATTTCATTTTTCTCAGTTGTGCATCTCTCTCGATTATGTGTATCCCTCTTTTACTCTCTCATCCACAGCTGCTCACACCACCACTGATGTTCATACTCACTCATTAGATGAGGAAAGAAATGAAGAAGGGAATGGTCACATCGGTGCTTAAATGCACATTTATAGATGTACATCATTGCCTTTGTTTCACAGACACTCTTCCATATAAAATTTCTTTTTGATAGTGCCGTACAGAGATACACCCACGTACTAACACATTTATAATTCTAACACAACCTTGTCAGGCCTCACTTTTTGTTTCCTCCAGGTAGATAAGGATCAAAAGAGCATTTCTTTGTATGCCAGATACTATGAGTATAATGACTTGAATGGCTCTGTGGAAAGGCCTTTCAGGAGAGACACCTGCTTCTTTATACCTACATGCATATTCACTTGGTGACTAGAACAATACAAACCCTACCCTATACAGGAAGTGGGCCTTGGCTTTCCATTGGTATATGTCACTATAGAAACAGATGTGTACTGCATAGCAGCGAGTGAGGTTCGAGGCTTGCTTTGCAGGTCAACAAGGGAGTTCCATGTGGATCTTGCACTTTATTTATTTGTTTGATTGATTAGTATCACCTACATAAAGCCAGTCCTATTTCTGATCTTTTGTTTGTATGCTCTGGGTACACCAATGATCAAAAATGCCCCAATGGGCTCCATCAAAACACTGCAGTTGCACAAGCTTGTTTGAGTGACCAGATGAGCACACAAATGAATTAAAATGCAGTTTCAGTTCATGATATGACAATAATGTCTGAAAATAGTGGTTGCTTTGCTACTCAGCATTTCTCCTCACGTGTTAAAATGATATTGTAGGTTGAAAACTGCATTTGAACTTGATGTCTGGTCATGCTGGAGATGAAACAAAGCTCTCAAAATCCCTTTTTTGTTCTTCTTCTAAGTTATAGCTAAGTCACATTTTATCATGCATTTTTTAATAGACACAAAATCAAAACAGATCAAATCAAACAGTGCGAGGCTTCTGCATGGTTGAGAGGTTTCATGCAATCCTGACAACAAAAAAGTTGGGCTGGGTAAAACATAAATAAAATAAAATGCAATGATTTGCAAATCCTTTTTACTATATTGTCAATTGACAATGGTACAAAAACAATACATTTAATGTTATACTTCACCAGCTTCAGTATTTTTTGTAAATATAGTCTTAGTCTGAATTTGATGCAGCAACATGTTTCAAACAAGTTGGGACAGCAACAAAAGACTGGGAAAGCTATATAGTTAATGCAACTATCATCTTCAAAAGGACATTTTCCCTTGGCTTTCCCATGAATGTCGAAGAATGGTCGAAATGTTCCAAGTGAATATCAAATACTGGTTTTGCTTGAAATGCTCATTCCCAGTAAATAGGTTCATTTTCAACACATCACCATAGACTTGGGTTTATTTATAAATCATTACTGAAGATTAATGCTATAAAAAGCAACCAGAAGTCATATGTGTCAGTCACATTGCATTGTCCAGGTATTTCAAATAAATGATACTGTGCAGTTGTTCATATTTTTCTGTCCCAGTACTACATAAAGGATGTACAGAGGTTTTATTTTTATATCTGTGTTGGATTCTGAAGGATTGAATCTAGTCAGCTGCAATCCTACTTGGATTTTTGTCTTTGGTCTGACATTGTATTACTGTAAAATTTTGGTTGAATGTTACATCTACATAGATCAACAGGCATTCTATGATTCTGATTGTCTGGTTTTTCTAGACATCATCTCCGAACTCATCTAATGAGAACTCTCCAGTGAGCCCACCAGATGAGCAGGGCCAGGGGGATGGACCCCCTCAGCTGGAAGAGGAGGAGCCCGCCTTTCCTCACACTGACCTAGCCAAGCTGGATGACATGATCAACAGGTATCAGTTCACTTGCCGACACCGAGGCTGCATCGTCATTCAACCCTAATTCAGCACACAAGACACAAACCCTTCGTCAGAAATATTGCTGTGCTGTGCTGTTTGTCAAAAAGCACAGGGTACCTTTGCTTGGATTTGCTTGTAAAGTTAAGAGTCAAAAGCCAAATAGCTCACAGTGAGTGAAGTCTGTACATTCAATACGTACAATACGATGATTAGCAGTTTTATGACGTTCAGACAGTTTGTGACAGACGCAAATTTTTTGAGTCAAGTAAAAACATTTTTCACAACAGTCACATACACGGACAAGGTTTTTAACAGCAGGGTAAACTGAGCTCTTTGGGGGGGGGGGGGGGGGGTAGACACAACATTGTGCCTTTTACATTTGTATGGTGGTTTGTCTGTTGACTTTCATTTCCTGTCTAACTTTCAGGCCTCGTTGGGTCGTTCCAGTTTTGCCAAAAGGGGAGTTGGAAGTCCTCTTGGAAGCTGCTATAGACCTGAGTAAAAAAGGTAGGAAAATACATTATGTTCTTTTGTGTCTATACAGATGCTCTGTAGCATTCACATCCTACAGTCGTTGCTTTAAAGGCAGCTTGAAGCCTGATCATGTAGTGCAGATTGTTCATCATCACATTTTCAAGCGTGTGGAGTATTTTTCTGATTATTTAATGAACATGATTATAGTTTGGACCATAGTCTAAAAAATAGAAAATAGTGAGTAATGGAGTGTGGTCGTCTATTACTCACCACAACCAACAGTCCAAAAGATTTTCAGTTTACAGTGACATAAAACAGAAAACAACAAGTGTTTACCTTTGAGAAGCTGGAAACAGCAAATGCTTGCGTGTAAAAAAACAAACAAAACAAAACAGAAATTTCTGTCAGTTGAATAATAATGTAATGATTGAACATTTCACCACCAAAATCAAGGCTCTTTCCATATGATTCATCACTTTGTTCTCAGGTTGTAAAAATTGACCAAAGACACATGGGTTTACACCATTTGAACATATGTTTTCCTGCAGTATGCCCATAAGAGATCAAGCCAATACAACGAAACACATAATACTTGTTCAAGTATGTTTATTTCAACAAAACATGTCTTTTAACAGATGTACATACCTACATAATAAACAAATACATCACATTTCCAATGAATGAAAGTAACGCTGTGCAGAGTTTCCAGTTGGTTCAGGTCCACGTGTCTGAGAAGATTTTCTCAAACAGGACAAACAGGAGAATATCATCTTATTAAACTGAACAGGGCTCAGAAGACAGCCCCAGTTTTAAACCCACAGCAGAATTTCTCCTGCCGAGACCATTTGTAACTTGAAACCTTTATGAATGAATCTTAATATAAAGACAGTTAAAGATACCGGATATATAATTCTCTGCATATTATATATGAATGGCGTGGTATTATGTGATGGATGTCTTTCCTTGCAGGACTGGATGTGAAGTGTGAGGCATGTCAGAGGTTTTTCAGAGATGGTCTGACCATCTCCTTCACAAAGATCCTGACAGACGAGGCTGTCAGTGGCTGGAAGTTTGAGATCCATGTGAGTTTTCATTGCTGCATTGTATTTTGGTACTGAAAAAGTTAGCCTCTGTAAAGGTCCAAAATGTAGGATTTAGTGGCATCTAGCATTGAGTTCGCAGGTTCCAAATAACTGAATTTCCATTTCTGCCAGTAGATCCCCCAAAATCCTACACGCTGGACATTTAAACCATGGAATCAGTGTGATCATTAATAATCAACCCATAATACATTTACAACTTAAGTTTTTGTGAAAGGGAATATGGCTGGTGTATGTGAGGCATATACAAGCTCAGTTTTAGAGGTAAAGACTTCCCCGATAACGGATGCACGTCTTTGAAATCTGACCCCACTTTCAGCTCCCACAGAACTGCTCTGTAGTGGTTTAAATGGAAGGGATCAAATGTGTTTTGAAAGGTTGATAAAAATCTATATTATTGTCAGGTGGCATGACTCAGCATAGTCATCTTAGCTTTATTTATTCTTTTCCATCTTTGCCCTTCTCTCATTGGACGCTTGTATTGTTCAGATTGAGTCTTGCATGTAAATTGAGTTTTTGGTTTGGTTTACAAAGAGCTGAGGGAAAGAGGCAATGCCAGCAGTGATCAATGATCTTTTTGTTGGAAGTAGCTGAGGCCGACTGTTGTGTTGTATTAGGGAGATTGATCTCTCGAACCTTTTCATGGTAAACCAGTGAGACAGACAAGGACGTAAAGAGCAAAGTGTCTTTATTTCTCCTGTTGTCCTTAAAATAATCGTTGACTTTCATGTCCTGATGCTGCTTTTGCTATTCTCATCTGGAGACCACCAGATTCTTGTAAACTACATGACTGACGTCTCTGAAAGATCTTTGGAATGCTATGATGAGTCAGTCCCATATTGATTGCTCTTATCTAGTTCTTTCAGGTCTGTGAACCGGTCAGGAGTCACGCACAAAGGGCAGTCAATATGTCATTTTATTAAACTTACAATTAGCAGGCAAACACTTAATTTGTATTTGTGTGGAAATAGTTTTCACATCAAATATGTTGATGTCAGATGCTGGTGAAGCCACCAAAATATAAGTCTGAGGACTAAAACATGAGACCTGACAAGTAGGCTTGTTTTAGTCTGTAGCCGCGGCTCAAGGCCTGCTTAACTGCAGGGTAACAGAGCAGAATCCAGGAACAATATAGCATTTCTCGTATTTCCAGGTATTGTGTATTTAATGTAAATGTATCAGGCGTAGGCTATGTGTGGAGTTTCAGGTAGAAATTAATCATTAATGTTATGAAACCAGAAGTGGATGCCAACATTCCAGAGCAAGGATTTTCCAGTTGCCCTTTAAATTCTCTTTCTCACCCACTTTTGTTTTAATAATCTGTGTCTTGTATTCAAAGGCTTAATATGTTTTTTTTTTGTTTCACAGAGGTGCATCATCAATAACACACACCGGTTGGTGGAGCTGTGTGTGGCCAAGCTCTCTCAGGACTGGTTCCCTCTACTGGAGCTGCTGGCCATGGCCACCAACCCTCACTGCAAGTTCCACATCTACAATGGCACACGGCCCTCTGAGACTGTCCCTGCTGGAGCACAGCTGGCCGACGATGAGCTCTTCGCCCGACCACCAGACCCACGCTCTCCTAAGGTGAATCACCACTGCAACAGTTGACCAAACGTGTATGCTTGATATGTTCACCAAGTTTTGAAGTCAGTCATAGACACTTTCATCCTTTCAGGTGGCCAGGTTTGAACTGTCCTGAAAACAGACTGTTTTGCATAGTGCCCTACTTTCTGCGATCAGACAAATGTTCGTATTACACTTATGATAGTTAAGATTGTTTATGAAGTTACTCATTTATTTCTCTTATATAATAAGTGGTTAGGCTATAGAAAATTAAAAATCATCTTGTCAGGGACAGTCACTCGGAAACAGGCTGTTTCTTCCTCCAGAGGACAGTTGGCCTGTCTTTCTTCCGCCCAGACAGAATCCATGGAGTGGCATTTTCGTCTCACCCTAAGGGCCTTTTATGAAACAAAGAGAATCCCTCTCTGGAGTCGCCTGATAATGAAGAATATGGCACTCAGAGTCCATAAGACACTTAGTGCTTGTCTCAGAAAGCAGATTGTATAAAAGAGAAGGTGGATACACCAGAGACTGGGAATTTTACAGTGAAAGAGTGATGAATACAGCGTGGGCATGGGGTCAGTGTGAACAGCACTGCAGCACTGCTCGCCTGTCTGCCTCTGCTGGCAGGGGCCCAGGTCTACTTAGGGTTCCACAGTCCAACTATGAAGTCAGATTTGCTCCTGTTTTGTTTTTTAGAATTGAAATCTAATCAGTAATTCCTAAATATTGAACTACATCACAAACTTTTTATTATATTCAAGTTAATTGTTGGCCTAAAAGAAGCAGCTAAATATCTGCTCAGGTAGACCAGCTGTCTGATGCCTCTCCTAGCCCCCCTCTAATACTGTGTCTCATATGAGGAGAAAAATATGCAAGAAAATATTGTTTTTCAAGTTTGTAATTGTGGGCTTAGTCGGAGGATAAAAACCAAGAAATATTTACATTTATCTGAGGAAATGAACGTCCGTTATAATCCCACCATAAAATCTCTTTTAAATGGACATGGAGGACAATTTGTGAAACCATTTCCTAGTCAACGGATTAAGGCAATTTCTTCAATGTATTTTTCTCTTGTTCTTTTTTTATCACAGGGCTGGTTGGTGGACTTAATAAACAAATTTGGCACGTTAAACGGGTTTCAAATGTTGCACGATCGCTTCATGAGCGGCCAAGCACTGAACGTCCAGATCATCGCTGCACTTATCAAGTGAGCTACTATTCAATGGAAATGCACAATTTTCTCCAACATGTCAATGGGCTTTCTTAACATTTTATGGGCTTAGTGTAATGTTGATGTTCTTACAGGTTGTGTGAGCTGACTTTGTCTTCTCTTGTGTTCCAGGCCTTTTGGCCAGTGTTATGAGTTCCTCACATTGCACACGGTAAAGAAGTACTTCCTTCCAGTCATCGAGATGGTTCCTCAGTTTCTAGAGAATCTCACAGATGAGGAGCTGAAGAAAGAGGCCAAGAATGAAGCCAAAAACGACGCACTGTCCATGATAATCAAATCTCTGAAGAATCTGGCTTCTCGCGTACCAGGGCAGGAGGAGACCGTGAAGAATTTAGAGATTTTTAGGTTAAAAATGATTCTTAGGTGAGTATCATCTCATCAGAGTAAGGACAATTTCAGTGCAATTGTCATCATACTGGACACATTTAAATTGATTTCATATTAATGAAATCATCTCTTAATTTTTGTCACCAGGTTATTGCAAATTTCTTCTTTTAATGGCAAAATGAATGCACTAAATGAAGTGAACAAGGTGATCTCCAGTGTGTCCTACTACACTCATCGACATAACCCTGAAGAGGAGGAATGGCTGACTGCAGAGCGCATGGCGGTAAGATCAGCTCAGCCCTTAACTTTTGTACTTTGCTTCAAAGATTTCTCTGTATCTAAAATCCTCTTCGGCTTTCTGTGTCTCCTTATTCTACCTCAGGAGTGGATCCAGCAGAACCACATCCTGTCCATTGTGCTGAGGGACAGTTTGCACCAGCCGCAGTATGTAGAGAAACTGGAGAAGATCCTTCGCTTTGTTATCAAAGAGAAAGCGCTTACAATGCAGGATCTGGACAACATCTGGGCTGCACAGGTACACTGCACCTCACAATATATTTAGTACAAATGGCCAGTGCAAGTTAAAAGTTACTCTAAGATCATCTGATATGACGCAAAGCAAGCTAAGCCAGCAGAGGTTGGGTGATGTTCTGGAGTTTTGTATTTACCTCACGCTACATCCCAGAGATGATGTCAGTTGTTGCTGTTCATTTTATGGTCTGATTATGTGGATATATGATATTGAGTGTTGGTGTATTTTATTTGGATCAAAACAGGCAAAATTGGATTAGGTCTCAACAGATGCCATCTCCTTCAGAATGAACAATACAGCACTGCTGCTTGAGTGATTGTGAGATGACATAACGCAACGTGGCTGAAGTGTGTGGTTCTGCGGTTTTGTCATACACTGGACAAACTTGGAGTTTTTTAGAAAGTTAAATGGAAATATCTTGGGGCTATTGTAGTTAATATTGTACATTTTGGACTGGTGTGAGTGCAGCAGTTGAACATTCAGGTATTTTTCCAGTCAAGTTTTTCATCATTACCACATTTTCAAGAAACATTGCAAACAATTACATCAGTCAAGTTTTCTTGCCCAGTTATGTTTTTAGACTGGAAATGATCCTCATCATCTGCTTTTCACCAGAAACTGAGCTGATGCTGCTAGTGTTACTGACCATGGCAGTACAGGCTGTGCCTGGATGGTGTGATCACAACACACACTACTGTAGATTTGGCTCTAGTCCTATGTACAGTGAAAATGGAGTAGGGACTTCTGGTACATCTTAACCTACTTCCAAGCTGCATGGAGAAGGGAAATGGTTTGAAGAGGTCAAAATTCCACATGTAGTATAAAGAAAGACTTAACTGTGACACTAACACTTTTCAGATTGGTCATAGGGGTCAGATGAGGACTCATCAGATGGCCCTGATAAAAAGCCAAAGCCTTCGTCTCACAAAGTGTTCTTTATACTGCAGGGGCTGCTGGAGTTTTGACCTCGCTACACCAAGAGTAGAGCAATATTACATTAATATTAAACTGTATTTTTTTGCATTTGTTTTCAGAACAACATCTCAAATAGACTAGATGGTACGAATCATGGCTCGCTTCCCTTTAACTGAAACACAACTGCAGTTGTGCATTGCAAACAAAAAGCTGGCTGCTGCAAAAAGTACATGGCCTTACTGTTGATCTCCAGTTGTGCGCATTACAACTGCAGCACATCCCTGA
Organism: Chaetodon auriga; assembly: GCF_051107435.1. Lineage (NCBI taxonomy): Eukaryota > Metazoa > Chordata > Actinopteri > Chaetodontiformes > Chaetodontidae > Chaetodon > Chaetodon auriga. The sequence goes on from NC_135086.1 coordinate 19,202,661, forward strand.
CACTGCTCAGACATGGCAGACATTCAAGGTATTTTGTTAACCAAACAATCGGGTTGTTGTATCTGTGTATCTGCAGGCTGGTAAGCATGAGGCCATTGTGAAGAATGTCCATGACCTCCTGGCCAAGCTGGCGTGGGACTTCTCACCTGAGCAGCTTGATCATCTTTTTGACTGCTTCAAGGTGAGTAAGAGTTTTATTAAGCAGTCACTCGATCACAGATTCTAAAGGGTTTTTGTACACAATACACTGTACCATTTCATTGGGTCCTGGCTTAATCACACTGCAGCTGAATTGTTGCATCACAACAACACAGTATTGTTTGCACTCTTTAACATGTGGACTTGATTGTTGTTTTTGTGCAGGCAAGCTGGACCAATGCCAGCAAAAAGCAGCGTGAAAAACTGCTGGAGCTTATCCGCCGCTTGGCTGAGGATGATAAGGATGGGGTGATGGCCCACAAGGTCCTGAACCTGCTGTGGAACCTGGCACACAGTGATGATGTGCCTGTAGACATCATGGACCAGGCTCTTAGTGCTCACATCAAGATATTGGATTACAGTTGCTCCCAGGTACATGTCGGGCTGTTATTGATGAATATGTTTCTGGTGAATGCCATGCAAAATAACACAGGCCTCATTTGATTCAAAAAACTGAGGATGTTTAATTTTCACTCACAGGACAGAGACACACAGAAGATTCAATGGATAGATCGCTTCATAGAAGAGTTACGAACCAATGACAAATGGGTGATCCCTGCCCTGAAGCAAATCAGAGAAATCTGTAGCCTCTTTGGAGAAGCCCCTCAAAACCTTAGGTAAGGTCATGGTAAAAATGAGCTTTATATTACAACAACATAAACAGGACAATTCTAATGTTGGCAAGTGTGAATATGAAGGAGTATTTAGTAATGTTTTACAGTATTTTTTCTGATATTTCCTTTGCACATAATGCATGAACACCCCCAAGAAAAGCAATAAGATGCTTAATATTCACATATTTGACCAGCTTACATTCATTCAGCATGTCAACTCATATGCTTAGTGCCCAAGAGAGTGAATGGCCCAGCAGTTAGTTGTCATATCTTTGCAAGATAACATCAGAATTGTCCTCTGCAACTCATCCCAGTGCACTAATTAACCAACAGGACTGGGCAGTACATACAAAATTTCTACATTTTGTTGAATCCATCTCACAAAATCAAATTTCACTCTCCACTTCCTGATTGTATTTTTTTCTGTATGCTCTCAAAAAGTGTGTGGCCTCCAGGCCCCTTCAATCAAACATTACAGATACTTGGCCATTATTTCTTTATTAGGATTATTTGAGTCAAAGAATGATCATTTTTCTTTGGACCTACTATGTTTGCTTTGTTATCCTGGAATAAAGCAAACTCTAATTGTAGTTTAAAGATGGCACTGGACAGTGTTGATAGATTCAGGCCGAACTTTAACCACTCAGGTCTGTGCCTTAAGTCAACAGCCATCCAGTTGAAATGCCCACTTCTGTTTACATCTGACTAGCTAGCCATCTGTCAAGTCTGGTAGCTAGCTTGTCAAATAAGTGTTTAAAGTTACTGTTTGTGTTTATGTGAATGTTTGTTTTTTTTAAATCCTAGTCCCTTTTTACAGCAAACATTTTGACTTATCGTAATAGTAAAAACACAGGTATTACTAAAGAACCTTAGTTGGCTCCACTCTATTCAAACGTCCCAATGAGTCGTGAGATCAGGAACCAGCTTGCGCAATACCAAACTCCAGAAGCCAGTGCTGGAATTCAGGCACCGTTATTTTTATTTTTTACGATTGTGCTTTTCCCACTGTGACACATCAAAATGTCTTCAATTAAAAAGGCCTGTTGCTGTACATGATGATGAGAAGCGTAGGTTTAGCAAAATTCAAAACCTGTTCTGTTAGTCAATCATGTTCTCAGGATTTAAAGTTGTTAGGGAACTGTAGTAGTTAAAAAACAGAAATTTTGACTAGAGACTACAGTGCTAACAAACACGAGGATTAATTCAATGTTACCATGTTGAATTTGTGAAATTATTGTAAGACTGATTTGAAATGAAATCCTAATGTTCAGCATTAATCATAAATTATTTCATCATGAAGTAGTGTTTCTTTCTAGTCAATGTAGAAAATATGTAGCATACATGCCTGTTGTTTTTCAGAAAGAAAATGCCAATTAACATACAAACGAACTTAGTGGGGTAAGTTGAGAGCTAATTCCAGGGTTCTACCTATTTCTGTGTTCCGTCAAGTCTAACTTTCTCTTTGACATGTTAATGATACATGCTATATAAAATGTAAATGTCTGTCATGAATCTGCTTAAGCAATTCTTTCTTGGGTTTCATCTCAAATGACTGATTCCTCATCCAGTCTCCTCTTCAAAGTCTGGGACGTGTATTTCAGTGAAGCAAGAGACAAGACTGATATAAGATACTTATGTTCAGACTAATGGCTAAGCAATGAGCTCTACATTTAGGGTTCCGAGGAACACTAAATTATACCTTCTCTGCTCTTGTTATAAGCCTTGGCAACCCAGATGCTTATCCATCACATTCTTTGTCACACTTGACCTTCGGTTTAAGAAATTGGAAATGAGGCTTGAAGAGAAACTAGATCTTACATCAGTGGGACTAAAAGCTGTGGTTATAGGCATGTAATGAAAAATATGCATAACGCAGTAGGCTCTAATAAATAATGAGTTCTTAATGATGATAATCATTAATGATTGGCATTATGTTTATTGTTAGATGATAGGTTTATGTCATGATTTCGTTATTAAGCAGTTATAATTAGAACATTTCCTGGGGCACATAATTTTTTTAATATGAAATGCAATTTCAAGTTGGATAAAATCAAGGTGTGGTTACTAAAAGCCAAGGCCAAAACATTCATGAGGTGTGGTTACCATGATATCTCAAAAGCAGACATCTTTGGGTGAACTCTGATATGTGTAATTTCTCTGGAGGTGCTTTGTGGGAGTTTCTGTGCAGTTTTTCACTACTGAACATAAGCCGTAGTACAAACACAGAATAGTTCTTAAATCTAGACAGTAGAGCAACCAATGAAAGGTCCTTTGAGATGGAGCCCCATTCTTCCTGATGCCAGCTCCTTTCAGCGCAAATCACTTAATGCAAAATATCAGGGGTATTTCATGCCTTGAACCCACATATTCAAATTTATGCTAATACCGTTCTCCTGCATTTGATATGCATATAGATTTTTTTTAAATTCAAGAATGTAACAACACTTCAGTGTGTTTTGATAGGAGCTCTATTCAGGGCAATCTAGCCAGTGCCAATAAGCAAACTGGAGTCATAATGTAACTGATTTGACATTGGTAATTCAACCAGATTTAAGTATGTTCCAGATTCCCATGTGGCACTTTTTAGCGTGGCAGCTATGAAAACTTAATCATGGACTGTAGGCTCGTTGGGTCCTTGAGTTTAGTTTTCAAGCTAAAAACATAATTTTATGTGGAAAACAAGGCAGGAAATGCTTATTGATATGACTTCTTCTGCTGGTTATTCTATTGACACACACACACACACACACACACACACACACACACATACATACAACAATACATTAAAAGCTGCTTTCTCTATGTCTAGAAACAAATGAGAAATCAGTCATTCTATGTTTTCTTAATTAGAAGATGTGTTACTTTAGTCTTGCTTATTTCCTCACTGAATTTCTGTTTTTGTCTCTTCTTACAACCTCCACTCCTGCTGTTCTCTCTTCAGTCAAACCCAGAGAAGTCCTCATGTGTTTTACCGCCATGACCTGATCAACCAGTTGCAGCATAACCACGCTTTGGTCACCCTAGTGGCTGAGAACCTCTCAGCCTACATGGAGACCATGAGGCAGTTCTCCAAAGGTACAGTGTTGTGTGGCCGGAAATAGAACCCTGTGTTCGTCTGACATTTCATTTTCACAGGTACAGCTGTGGGCTCAGTGATGTGCACTGTCTGCGCTCTTACCATGTGTGTTTGTGTGCTTTAACAGAAGAACAAGCTGAGTTTGACCCCCAGACGGTCAGGCCAGGAAGCCGCTACAGCCATGTCCAGGAGGTACAGGAGCGACTCAACTTCCTGAGGTACAACATTGCCTGACACATGTCACAGTTGAATACGTCAAATAAACAAAGGTTTAAGAGAAGTACACCTAAAAGCTGAGATGACGAATAGGAATGGAAGAAATGCTAATATAAAAACATAATTGTCTAACATTTTCTGCTTTACAGGTTGCTGTATTTTAAGTGTGGGAAAAATGTGTTGGCTCAAATCAGCTATAATAAATTGCCATTGCGTTTCATCCAATAACTCTCATGCCCATTTGAAAACAAAGTCTGTCAGTTTTATGAAAGTAACTGTTCACCAACGGCACAGAGAAAGCTGAAAAATGTTTAAAGCAGAATATCAGTGGGAGATTATTAAAAAAAAACTATACTGTTGTGTTTCAGTTGGTACATGCACGACAGTTCCTAGTTGGTTTTCATATGTTATGATTTTGCATCTTTGTCAGCCTATGGTGATTTTTATGCACTTAAATATTGTAATATAGAGAGGAAAATGTAGAATACACAGTTTGATGTGGACCCAATTTGTCACACACACACAACCCATGGGAGCTACACAGGCCATCCACAGTGGTGCCTGCCAGCCACTGAGCTGCTCAATTGAAGTAGCTTGTTCAAGGACAACAGTGGGTAATTAGGGAGGAGCAAGTGGTACCCAGTGAATTCAGCCCCACCATCAATTATGATGCAAGTCTGGGACCAACTACATGACCTTCACAAGCACATTTCTCTAACCAACAGGCCCCCAGTGTCCACTATTGATTTTCTTTCTTTGTTCGTTTTTTTTTTTTTTTTTTTTCTTTTTGTCAGGTTCCTGCTAAAGGATGGTCAGCTATGGTTGTGTGCCCCTCAGGCCAAGCAGATCTGGAAGTGTCTGGCTGAGAATGCAGTGTTTCTCTGTGACCGTGAGGCCTGCTTCAAATGGTATTGTTTGATTCGGTTTAATTGAATTCCCCTAGATTTGTTAATCAACAAGCATCTGTTCTGAATGCTGCTTCTTTCCTGCCACCCAATAGGTACTCCAAGCTGATGGGTGATGAGCCAGACCTGGACCCGGACATCAATAAGGATTTCTTTGAGAACAACGTTCTGCAGTTGGACCCATCTCTGCTGACGGAGAATGGCATGAAGTGCTTTGAGAGGTTCTTCAAGGCTGTCAACTGCAGGGAGGGCAAGCTGGTAGCAAAGCGCAGGGCCTACATGATGGACGACCTGGAACTTATAGGCTTGGACTACCTTTGGAGGGTGAGAAGATTTGTTGCAACAGGAACACATTAACAGATATTTTAGTTTATTTGGAGGGAGGCAGCTGTTTTCTTTTGTGTTTTGTGCTATGCACTTTTATAATAGCTTGAAGAAACAAAATTGAATGGCTTGAAACCTGGTCACCTTGAGCACCACTTAAGTCCCTGGAACAAACAGATGTCTGATTTTAAAAGGTTCTGGCTCGATAATTTATTGGTTTGTGTGTGTCAGAGAGGGAGAACAATGCACTTTGTTGAGAAACACATTGAGATCTGTGGAGGCTGTGGTTCTATATGAGAGACCGGTTGGTCTGTGTGGTCTTGTATGTTGCTTTGGACAAAACCGTCAAATGCCAAATGAATATATGTAATTGGTTATGCTCACATTCCACACACACTCTGTGCTCTGACTTTTAAAACGTAGATATAATCGTGGTAATTGCATTGTTAACAAAAGAGGAGTTGACAGTGGACACAGCTGTGACTGGCACCATTCATGTGTTTTTGAGATCCTCTCTCCCCCCACCGCCATTTGTGCTTGGTTTTGTCATTCTATTCAGCTGCAAAAGGAAAAGACTGCAGTCCTGTAGTAGATAGTGCCTTGCCCCCCTTGTGTTCTGAGTGGTCAGTAATGAGGCTCCTCTTAACTTTAGTGCTTCAGACCTCTGCAGACCTGTTTGCATGAAAGTCAGACTCTCAGCTGTGATGGAGAGTCTGAGTGTGATGGAGAGCCCATATTCTCCTCTCTCCCAGGTGGTAATTCAAGGAAGTGATGACATCGCCAGCCGGGCCATAGACCTGCTGAAAGAGATCTACACCAACCTTGGACCAAAACTACAAGTTAATCAGGTACATTAACTGTTCTGCTTCTGTTTGAGCAGAAGTTTCGTCTGATTCAGTCTGTTCTCTTTTCTAGTCCACATTTATTGTTTGGTGTATTGAGAAGTTACTTGTCTTCATTGTTGTACCTGTGTTCTCTCCCTACAGGTCGAAATTCATGAAGATTTCATCCAGTCTTGTTTTGACCGTCTGAAGGCTTCCTACGACACCCTGTGTGTGTTAGATGGAGACAAGGACAGCATCAACTGTGCCCGTCAGGAAGCTATCCGCATGGTGCGGGTTCTCACTGTGCTCAAGGAGTACATCAATGAGTGTGACAGTGACTACCATGAGGAGAGGACTATACTGCCTATGTCAAGGTACAGTTGCATTTACATTGTGCTGTCATAAATGGTTATTAACATATTGCTTTACCTCACCTGGTTGAGGCTTTGACATTACAATAGACTCCAAGTCACCAAAGATGCCTCTTTGTACCATGTTCAGTTTGACAACATTACAAGAATAAACAAAATCAACATTATCACCATCTCAGACACTGCAGTACATATTTTTACACGTCACACATTGAGAGTTCATGTACATTATCTTCCTCATAATAGTATACTGCAGAACAAGACAAAGTCTATTTGCTTTATTAATTTATTGCTGTGTTCCTCCCAGTGAGATAAATAAGGTGATTTCTGTTTCACTCAAACCTCTTTCTTCTACATCTCTTCCAGAGCTTTCCGTGGGAAGCATATCACACTGATCGTCCGTTTCCCGAACCAGGGCCGTCAGGTAGACGATTTGGATATCTGGTCACACACCAATGACACAATCGGCTCGGTTCGGCGTGGCATCCTTAACAGGATCAAAGCTAATGCTGCACATACCAAGATAGAGCTGTTTATTGGTGGGGAGGTTGTTGATCCAGCTGATGACAGGAAGCTGATTGGACAGCTCAATTTGAAGGACAAAACGGTGAGAATGTTGGACTGGTGTTGTTATTTTGCCTTAAAAATATTATTTTCATTGAAGGTGCTGTGTTGCCTCCTCTGTGCTTTTGATTGTGTGTACATATAAAATGATAGCACTTCTATTTTTTGTTAATATTCATTAAAATTGCATTAATACCATTGATCCTAACCACTGTGTCCATGTCAGAAGAATTTATTTTGAAGCCAAAATGAGTGTCGAACTCCTGCACACCAGAGTTAGTTTTTTCACCTCTTATACCAGCATTAACTCACAATTGTTGGTTTTTTAATATAGCTCATCACAGCCAAGCTGACGCAGGTGAGTGCCAACATGCCCTCAAGCCCCGACAGCTCCTCGGACTCATCCACTGGCTCTCCTGGTAACCATGGCAACCACTACAGCGATGGGCCCAACCCTGAGGTGGAGAGCTGTCTTCCTGGTGTGGTGAGTCTACATTACAGACACTGTGTAAACTGAACTATCTCCATATTACCTCCAGATACTATACTTGTGCCACGATAAACAGGGCTGAATGATGTTTTGATTAAATCAATGGTGACGTGTGACAGATGTTATGTATAACAATTAGATTTTCTGGGATTTTTGGAAGATGCAGCAGTGTGTCACAGTGTGTTCAGCGGCATGTAGGCAGCAATACTCTAACACCTTATGCCCTATTTCACAGATTATGTCGCTGCATCTGCGCTACATCTCCTTCCTGTGGCAGGTGGCTGATCTGGGCTGCAACCTCAACATGCCTCTCCTTAGAGATGGAGCTCGAGTTCTCATGAAACTCATGCCCCCAGGTATACATGCAGCTGTGCTCTCAAAACTATCCAGCCAATTTACTTGATGAAAACATACACCTATACAGATTCACCCAGGCAATGCTCGCTCCATGGTCATTTTTGTGTCATTTCCGTGTCCTTAGACAACACTACAGTGGAGAATCTGCGAGCTGTGTGTTTGGATCATGCTAAGCTCGGTGAAAACAGCCTCAGTCCTTCACTCGACTCACGCTTCTTCGGCCCATCGCCCTCACAAGTGCTCTACCTCATTGAGGTGAGTCTCTTTCACAAGTTGCGATAAGTGACCTGATTTTTTTTAAGTGACCTCTTTTTTTTTTTCACATTCTCTGCTTGACGTCCCTTTCAGTCTGTGTAGTGTACCATTGTGAGTTTATTTAGTGTATGAACAGCAGTACTTCATCTTCATTAGCAATCGTAACATAATATATGAATATGTGGCATGATGGACAAGGAATCAAACGTTTTAACCATGTGCTACATTTCAGAGTTCCAGCTAAGATGCCAAGATAAACCACTAATCCTGTAGTATGAGACAGGTCCATGGTTGATTTCACACTGTTCTTGCCCATGTTCCAGGTTGTTTATGCTTTGCTGATGCCAGCCAGTGCCACTCTGGGTGAGGATGCCAGCGACTTCCAGTACAACTTCTTGAAGAGTGGTGGGCTACCCCTGGTGCTGAGCATGCTCACCAGGAACAATTTCCTCCCATCGGCGGACATGGAGACTAGGCGTGGGGCTTACCTCAATGCACTGAAGATCGCAAAGCTCCTCCTCACTGCTGTAGGCTTTGGGCATGTTAAGGCTGTGGCCGAGGCCTGCCAGCCCAACGCAGAGGGAAACATTCCCGTCTCACCGGTTAGGCCACACACAACACACACAGAAACATACCTGTGTGACTGCTTCCTCGATGGTTGACTGCCAAATCTGACATGGCTTCATCTTTCTCATCACCTGCTCTGCCTTTTCTATAGATTAATCAGGCCACTCATGACCAGGCCCTGGTCCTCCAGAGCGCCCTGCAAAACATCCCTAACCCTGCCTCAGAATGCATGCTGCGCAACGTAGCCATCCGCCTGGCCCAGCAGATTTCTGATGAAGTAACAGAAAATGTAAGTAATTTAATGGTAATTTAATGGATAGTTTTTGTGGGCACTGATCTAGTAATTTAAGGATAAATATCTAAATAGTTTTCAATACTTAATGTAGTGTTGGTCGTACATAAAGATGAGAACTGTAAGAAATATATGTTCTAGTTGAGTAGATCTGTTTTTGTTGAGTCATCCTGTCTGTGTTAATGGATATATGGGACCATTTTTTTCACCAGAATTTCTTCCAGGCATCAAAGTACATCCCAGACATCTGTGTGATCCGAGCGGTCCAGAAAATAGTGTGGGCATCAGGCTGTGGTACAGTGCAGCTCGTCTTCAGTTCAAACGAAGAAATCAGCAAGATATATGAAAAGGTAAGCTGCCTTTGAATTGTTTAAAGTCTTGTTGAATCTTGTCCAATTATTTTAGAAAACAACACAAATCTAATAAATTGAATAGAAAGCAGGAACTCCATTAGAGTGACAGCACAGACTTTATTCCATTACGGAAGTCTGTGCTGCACTTCACTCTATAATAGATGCAGACTGTTGGAGGGGAGGGCGGGCGGGGCAGTAAAAACTCAGTCCCCAAGGGTCTCAAGCTTTAAGTAAGGTGCAACCAAATGACAAAGAGCTTGTTAGGCCTAATGGACTTTCAAGGGATTAGCAGTGCAATGCAATGCTATATGTATTTTTACATCTTTGTCTGCATCTTTTGTTTTCTTGATAGACAAATGCAGCTAAGGAGCCAGATGGGGAAGATGAGCAGGTGTGTTGCGAGGCCCTGGAAGTGATGACACTTTGTTTTGCCCTCATGCCCACGGCTCTGGACACGCTCAGTAAAGAAAAGGCTTGGCAGACCTTTATCATAGACTTGCTGCTACACTGTCACAGCAAGTAAGTACACCAGGATGTGTGCCAACCAATTGCCATTTCTGGCCTTTTATAGTTCTGACGGAATTTCACGTGGGTGATGTTTGTCATTTGTATTTAACAGATCTGTGCGTCAAATGGCCCAGGAGCAGTTTTTCCTCATGGCAACTAGGTGCTGTATGGGCCATCGCCCTCTCCTCTTCTTTATCACCCTCCTCTTCACTGTGCTGGGGGTGAGTGGCTATATGCCCCGTGTTCTTAGAGACTAACACTTATCTTTCATCCTTTTTATTGTATACGTTATAAAGCACCAAAACAGTTACAGACATGTTAACAGTTAACTGCTTATGAGACCCTAATTTTATATTGTCCATGTTTAGAGTACAGCCAAGGAGCGAGCCAAACATGCTGGAGACTACTTCACTTTACTTAGACATCTGCTGAACTATGCCTATAACAGCAACATCAACCTGCCAAATGCTGAGGTGCTCCTCAACAATGAGATCGACTGGCTGAAACGGATAAGGGTAAAACATGTTCATGCCCTTTTATTTTTGTATATCCAATTATTATGTGTTATGCCCCCTAAAAAAGCCAGTTTGAGTTTTATTGTTTGTCCCTCATAATTGAGTGTGGGCCTGAGCTGATGGCACACAAAATGTTTGTTTTTACTAGGATGAGGTTAAGAGGACAGGGGAGACTGGTGTGGAGGAGACCATCCTGGAGGGCCACCTCGGAGTCACCAAAGAGCTTTTAGCCTTCCAGACACCAGAAAAGAAATATTATATCGGCTGTGAGAAAGGAGGAGCGAACCTCATTAAGGTACAAGAAACAGACCATACCTGAAACAGTTAATAAAAAGAGAAGAAAACCACCCACACTGTCATTCTGTCTCCTTTCCAAAAACATTACTAAAAGACCATTTCTCTTTTTTCTTGATTAGGAGCTGATTGATGACTTCATCTTCCCAGCATCTAATGTGTACTTGCAGTACATGAAGAGTGGGGAGTTCCCCACAGAGCAAGCCATTCCAGTTTGCAGCACCCCTGCTTCCATCAACGCCGGCTTTGAGCTCCTGGTAGCACTGGCTGTGGGCTGTGTCCGCAACCTCAAGCAAATAGTGGACACCCTGACTGATATGTACTACTTAGGTAGGAAGACACCAGCGTGGAGATTTCACCAATGCATTTCACTTATTGTTATGAAATTACATCATGCATGTGTTGTGCCTTACTTCATTTTCCAGGTTGTGAGACACTGACAGAGTGGGAGTACTTGCCTCCAGTGGGGCCACGGCCCAACAAAGGCTTTGTAGGTTTGAAGAACGCCGGGGCCACCTGTTATATGAACTCTGTCATTCAGCAGCTGTACATGATCCCTCCAATCCGCAATGGCATCCTAGCCATTGAGGGCACAGGCACTGATGTGGATGATGACATGTCAGGGGATGAGAAGCAGGAGAACGAGGTACAGTGAGAATTTGTTGGAATACAAATCATCTGATCAAAATGTGCCCATTACTCTTTAGTCTTGATTCCTGGATGAAGTAAAAAGTAAAGACCAGTTGTGCATGTGGAGACATGTTATGTCTCATCGGTACATTCTGTCACCACAGAGTAACGTGGACCCTCGTGATGAGGTGTTCAGCTACCATCATCAGTTTGATGACAAACCTTCCAGTAAGTCCGAGGACAGGAAAGAGTACAACATTGGGGTACTCCGTCATCTGCAAGTCATTTTTGGACACCTGGCTGCATCCAGACTGCAGTACTATGTTCCAAGAGGATTCTGGAAACAATTCAGGTATTTCAAAGACATAACAGTCATTTTTGACTGGATCTGCATTTTGCCTGTTCTGTATTTGCTGATGTCTACTTTTCTCTGTTGTAGGTTATGGGGTGAGCCAGTGAACTTGCGGGAGCAGCATGATGCTCTGGAGTTTTTCAACTCTTTGGTGGACAGTCTGGATGAAGCTCTAAAAGCCCTGGGCCACCCTGCCATGCTCAGCAAGGTACTGGGAGGGTCCTTTGCTGACCAGAAGATCTGTCAGGGATGCCCCCACAGGTGAGTACTGTCCTCTTCCTCATGCTTTGTTGCGGGAAATATTTCAGTAATTTCAGAAATACAAACTTGAGACCACCTTGGGTTCTTGTTACCTAATCACTTGTTGTGTCATCAGGTATGAGTGTGAAGAGTCGTTCACAACACTCAATGTAGACATCAGAAATCACCAGAACCTGTTGGACTCCATGGAGCAGTATGTTAAAGGAGATCTGCTTGAGGGGGCCAATGCCTACCACTGTGAGAAGTGTAATAAGAAGGTGAGAATGGAGCACCCGTCTGGTCAACAGCCAGTGTTGGACTGTGATTGTAAAGAGGTAACCTGTAATGTTTGCTCCTCTTGTCAGGTGGACACAGTGAAGCGCCTGCTGATTAAGAAGCTGCCACCTGTCCTGGCCATCCAGCTGAAACGCTTTGACTATGATTGGGAGAGGGAGTGTGCCATCAAGTTTAATGACTACTTTGAGTTCCCCAGGGAGCTGGACATGGAGCCATACACTGTAGCTGGTGTGGCAAAGCTGGAGGGCGATGACGTCAACCCGGAGAACCAGGTGATCCAACAGAACGAGCCCTCTGAACCCACACCTCCAGGCAGCTCGAAGTATCGTCTGGTGGGAGTGCTGGTCCACTCAGGCCAGGCCAGCGGCGGACACTACTATTCCTACATAATCCAGAGGAACGGGGGTGACGGCGAGAAGAATCGCTGGTATAAGTTCGATGATGGTGATGTGACTGAGTGCAAGATGGACGATGAGGAGGAGATGAAGAACCAGTGCTTTGGAGGAGAGTACATGGGCGAGGTGTTCGATCATATGATGAAAAGGATGTCGTACCGGAGGCAGAAGCGCTGGTGGAACGCCTACATCCTATTCTATGAGCGTATGGACTCACTGGACAAGGACAGCGAGCTTGTCAAATACATCTCGGAGTTGACCATCTCCTCCACCAAGCCGCATCAGGTCAAGATGCCTGGTGTCATCGAGTGCAGCGTCCGCAAGCAGAACGTCCAATTCATGCACAACCGAATGCAATACAGCCTGGAATATTTCCAGTTCATTAAGAAACTTCTGACCTGTAACAGTGTCTATTTAAACCCTCCTCCAGGTACGCATCATTTTTATGTGTGCTGCAAAGATTTTTTTAAATGTAAAAGTAATTCAGTGAACCTTGTGCATTATTGTATATTAAAAGATAGAAAAAAACTCAGAGCAGGTAGCCACTTAAGCTCAACTCAAACCACGGGTGGGTTGTTTTAGAAGCACTGTATAAACTCTGGAAACATAAACTGCAACAAAGACCTACACAAAAGCTGGCTGTTGCAGCAGATTCTGCTTTGGTAAATGACTGTTGTGTTGTGTTTTTGTTCCACAACATGGGTAAACACATCAGAGATCGACAAAATACCTGATAAGGAATGGCTGACGCTACAAATGTACAGTTCAGCTCCTGTGTGTACAGGATTGGGAGTGACACAATGTGAGGCATGTGATATGTTACAGCTGCTCAGTATTACGTCATTCCTCCAGTCATGATGCTGCAATTCCAATAACGGAGGGCTCCTTCTGTCTTTTGAGCAGTTTTGAAGTCCTTGTCATGTATCTGCTGTGCATTTCAAAGCCTCTTAAAGAAACAGCAGCTGGCATGATCATTGTATTATAATCTCTGGCTTGCTTATCTAAATAATTATATTTCATAGTGATACTAATATACAGCATCCCTCTGGAAAGAACTAGTGGTCAGTAGTGTTTAGCGTGGGCTACCGAGAAATGCACTGCCTCTGTAATGCATTATTAATGGAGCCAGAGACCCATAATGTTCCACAGGAAAATAAATATTTGAGGGCAGTCTGTACAGAAGCACTTGACTGGGACAGAATGATTCAGATCTTGAAGAACATGAAGTATATGAATGGATAGTAGGTTTTGTTTGCTACTTTGCAATGATTTTTAAAAACAAACTTTTTGTGTGCAAGATTTGAAGACAGTCCACCCACTGACCCATTGACATTTGGATGTTTGATTTGACATATTGATTGGCCCGACAAACTTGACCCTTTTTTCTAGCTTGCTCTGAGCCTAAACACTGCTGCTTCTCTTTCTCAGCTCACTGCTTTCCACTTGCCCTGTTACCATCCACATATATTTAATGTTTATGGGTTGAACTAGGATGAGATGCCATTTCTGGTGCTCAGTATCTTTAGCATCGCTATTTCTAATGTGATGTATATAAAGTAGTTTCTGTTGGTAGGAAGAGATGCTTATTTGTGTTGAGTCTGTATTACAGCACGTTGGACTTGGAATGAAATAATTACTGTGAGGTTAAAGAGCTGGCTGTCAGCTTCAATTTGAAGATGAGTAATTGTATAAATGGTGTAAGACAAATTAGTGACATTGAACGTTTAATTTCAACTTCAGTGTTGTGGATGACACAAGCAAAACAAAGGAAAGTGTGTCACTTCCCCTACTGCTAGCAGATTACAATGTACGTTAATGTATGTTGTGGTGTACACTGTACATATCCGCGTTTAAGGAATTTGCTTTGTGTATTTCTCTGTCATTATTATTGATGTCAAATCATTGCTTATAAGTGACAGAATGCGTGTTTGGTCGTAGTTCAGCAGTTTCATCCAACAATGAGGAAATGTAGCTGTATACTTTGGTCTCTGGGTGTAGCTTTAGAGTTTTCTCCAGTACCATAACATAAGCTGGCAACAATCTAAGCAAATTACCAGGAAGATTTCACCTGTGTTTTATTAATCACTGCTCTCTTTTTATCAGGACAAGACCATCTTCTGCCAGAGGCAGAGGAGATTGCTATGATAAGTGCTCAGCTGGCTGCCAGGTTTCTCTTCAGCACAGGTTTTCACACCAAGAAAGTAGTACGGGGTCCTGCCAGTGACTGGTAAGCTCCATCTGTCTGTTTTGAGGTTTCCTCTCTTTCTTATCCTTCTCTCTAAATATTCTCCTTGTCCTTCCCTCCAGGTACGATGCCCTCTGCATCCTGCTGAGACACAGTAAGAATGTACGCTATTGGTTTGCACACAACGTTCTGTTTGCGTACCCCAACCGGTTCTCGGAATACCTGCTTGAGTGCCCGAGCGCTGAGGTCCGTGGGGCCTTTGCCAAGCTCATCGTCTTCATCGCTCACTTCTCCCTGCAAGACGGCCCCTGCCCCTCCCCCACCGCCTCGCCTGGACCCTCCGCTCAGGTTGGTGCTGGAGTCTAGCTGACCTCTGTGGAAAGTGTGCTTTTATAAGGACTTTCTGGAATACACTTGAAGCTGTTTGAATCACATATTTCCTGGAAGATACTTTAAGCAGCTTGTGTCGCGTTATCGCTGACGGGGTTCGTGTCTCATGCTGTTGACTGATGTAACCCTGTGGTGGTTTGTCTGTTTCCTTGTGTGTGTATCAGGGCTGTGATAACCTCAGTCTAAGTGACCACCTGTTGAGAGCTGTACTCAACTTGCTCAGAAGAGAGGTCTCTGAACACGGCCGTCACCTGCAGCAGTACTTCAACCTCTTTGTTATGTATGCCAATCTGGGTAAGCATCACGCAGCCGTCACACTGCTGTCATGTACATCTGCTCCTTAGTGAATTGTACAAGCAAGGTTTATGCAAAATATGAGTGATAATTAGATAGGGACTGAAAATTCTGCTGTTTCCCCCTTCACTACTCCTACCACACACAGGCTTGGCTGAAAAGACACAGCTATTGAAGCTGAATGTCCCTGCCACTTTCATGTTGGTCGCTCTGGATGAGGGTCCCGGCCCTCCCATTAAGTACCAGTACGCTGAGCTGGGCAAGCTCTACACTGTGGTCTCCCAGCTGGTTCGTTGCTGTGATGTCTCCTCACGCATGCAGTCCTCCATCAATGGTGAGTGCTTTACTCTTCAGCCACAGACAACATGACATGAACTGAGCTCAAGCGAGCCAGTAATTAATCACAAAATAGCCTGGGATGGTTCGGGGTGCGGAGAGTTGGAGCCCGATGAGGATTTTCATCCTTGCTCAGGATCTAGTGACTGACAATGCAGCCACTCTGAGCCTCTGTGTTGTGTAGGCAGAGCTTGGAGCTGAGGGCTTTCAGAGATCAAGAATAAAAGACATGTACAACCCTGAATCAAAAGAAGCTGGAACTCTGTGAAACAGTCTCAAGTGACAACCTACATTTCAAATTCGAGTTCTCTAAATTTCTCCTCCTCTACCCTCTCCAGGTAACCCTCCTCTCCCTAACCCGTATGGTGACACCAACCTGACAGCCCCAGTGATGCCTGTGCAGCAGCTGGTGGCAGAGATCCTGTTTGTGAGGACCAGCTACGTGAAGAAGATCATCGAGGACTGCAGCAACTCTGAGGAGACCGTGAAGCTGCTTCGCTTCAGCTGCTGGGAGAACCCTCAGTTCTCCTCCACTGTGCTCAGTGAGCTGCTCTGGCAGGTAAATCCCTCGTGCTTCTTGAGACAAACGCGACATCCATAATTCTGTAGGTGGAACATTTGTGTCCTCTAGACCCCATGTTCAGGTTATTTATGTGCTGTGTGCAGGTTGCGTACTCCTACACCTATGAGCTGAGGCCTTACCTGGACTTGCTGCTACAAATCCTGCTCATTGAGGACTCCTGGCAGACACACAGGTCAGACCGATTGCTTTGTGTGTAAATTATGAGTGCTGCATTGTTTTGAATGTGATCATAGTTTGAATTTCTCCTTTCACTGTTTGATCATGTAGGATCCACAATGTGCTCAAGGGCATTCCCGACGACCGAGATGGGCTTTTTGACACCATCCAGCGCTCCAAGAACCACTACCAGAAACGGGCCTACCAGTGCATTAAGTGCATGGTGGCTCTCTTTAGCAACTGCTCTGTGGCTTAC
This sequence comes from Chaetodon auriga, assembly GCF_051107435.1. Taxonomy (NCBI): domain Eukaryota; kingdom Metazoa; phylum Chordata; class Actinopteri; order Chaetodontiformes; family Chaetodontidae; genus Chaetodon; species Chaetodon auriga. Next base: position 19,219,497 of record NC_135086.1, read on the forward strand.
CAGATCCTACAGGTACATTTATCTCTCTGTTCTGTTCTCCTATTGTCAGACCAACTTATTTTAAGTTAATTACGCATTAAGAAAAGGGAACTGTGCCTACTGTGTTCATGGGTACACATACAGCATGCTCATCAGCATGTTCTCCTTGTGCATACAGAGTAACGGTGACCTGAAGCGAAAGTGGACGTGGGCAGTGGAGTGGTTAGGGGACGAGCTGGAGAGGAGGCCATACACAGGGAACCCCCAGTACACCTACAACAACTGGTCCCCTCCAGTTCAGAGCAACGAGACATCCAACGGATATTTCCTGGAGCGGTCACACAGTGCACGTATGACTCTGGCCAAAGCCTGTGAACTTTGTCCTGAGGAGGTAATGACATTGACACTCTACCGTTCACGCACACACACGCACACACACTTACACACACTTACACTCACACACTTGCCTAATGTCACATTAACATTATCTTCCAATCTTAGGGAGCCAAACCATAATAGTATCGAAAGTTGTAGGACACTGCACTTGGACTTATGTGTGATGCAGAGTAAAGAAGAAGCGTCTGAAGTTTAGAACAGCTGTTCAAAACCACTGCAGTCCTGTCACCAGTGTGGGAGGGGGTCTTTATGAGACTAAAAATACAATACTAAAGAAGGTCACACGAATATTGAAAATGACCTCAAAACATTACAGTAAAACATAGTGGAGGTAGCTGTGGAAGCATATTATAACAGGGGTGTACAGTGGTGAAGGTAACAGAAAAACCCCACAGAAATACTGTATGACTGAGCCAGAGCAGCCAGAACACCCTGATCACTTCAACACAACATCCCACTGAATGGCATAACACAACCAGCTTTTAACTGGGTGTATATATGGAACAGCACCGAAGGGATCCATTGAGTACAAGAATGACCAGAATATTTAATACCAACGATTATATTGATCGATTCAAGGTTTTCTCTATCTGATGTCGCTCTGAATTTAAAAAATCTGACATTTAGTAGATGTAATGGTTAACTGGTTAACTCATTGGACCCATTTAGTGTTTCCAACATGCCATTGAATGTAAATGCCCTCTCTGAGCTACCACTGTGACATGTTTTACTATGCTGAATTGTATGAATTCATGGCTGCAGTTCACAATGCATACAAATATCATTTTTGTCCTCACTTAAAATAAGTTACTTGTATTTTTATGTTGAAAAATCCAGTAAAATGACACACTTCTCCTGTAATATTCCATACACAGCTCAAGTGTACTCAGGGAATCCCAGGGAAGGTCAGTATTCCAGGCACCACAACATAAAGGAAGGAAATGGAACAAAATTTAAATATCAGCAGAGAAACAATGAACAGTTGTCAATGCATAGGCCTGCAACACAGTTAACACTTGTTTAGGTAGAATCTTTGAGTTTCCTGTAGCTTGAATAGTCCATGACAGAGGATAGAAACATTGACATGTTGAGTCCCCATAGTTTTTCCCACTACATCAGTTTTGTTTTGGGACTCCTGATTTGTATTTATGTGATACAAAATGTTAAATAATAGTTCAGCACAGGAGTTTAAAGTAAGGCTGTGTTCATACAAACTGCCAGAATGATTTATAGACAGTCAGTTAATTAGCACTGTGAGTTGTCAGCACTTTGATTTCCAGTATATAACCCTTTGACATGTGTATTATTGTTTTTCTATCTCTTACACTCAGCACAGAATTCTGTACGTCGATGCTGTGTTAGCGAGACAGATAATGCCCATAGATAAATGACAAAGTGAAAAATTGCCACCCTGTTGTTCAAAGGTAGAGTGAGAGGAGAGGTAGACAGGCTGCCTGTGAGATGCTACACAGTGTAACCAGCAAGAGAAATCCTGTTCTACAGCTGCACACAGTGAACAGATCTTTGTTCTCTTGCTGTCCTGTTGCCAGTCCCAGTGATTCGCCAAAGCAACATCACTGACGTAGCCAGTCCTCCATCTCAACCTAGAGCTCTTTTGCCAGTTTTTGCTTCCTGCCCAACCTAAACTGTGATGCCGACAGCTACCTGCATCTGATTGAAAGCTCTTAGTCTCTGTGTTCAGGAGCAGTTACAGTATTTAAACTGTGACACCAGGACTGTACTGTGCATTTAGCAGCATTTTGTATCCCATCATGCTATTACAGACCATCAGTATTTCTAGGCATTGTGGTAGTTACCTGCTAACTTTGAAAAGGCTGAATTTACTTGCTTGGTAGTTGGGAGAACCACTCCTTTCAATAATTGGGACAGTTCATTCTCTGGTCGACGTTGTCAGTCACTTTTTATTGGCATCAAATCAGATGTAGTTTAAAATCCAGTAGCCTGTAGAGAGTGGCACAGTTTTGATATCCCATCTGTAGAGAGATAAAGGCTAATAGCTGTACTGAAAAAGACAGAGTAGACGAGGTTGATTGTTGTGATGGCATTTTATTAGTGCATGAGTTTAACGTGCTAGACCTTTGTGTTACTAGCCCGACAGGCTCTGTTGTTTTTCTACTTGTGGCTACATGTTTGAATTATGTTCATTTACACACTTGCACATAACTGTAATTTACCTTGTCACACAGATTGCTGGAGTTATTTCTTACTGTCATATTTCACACTGACATTAACCTCCACAGTAGAGTGAGGGGTCATGAGCACTTTCTGTTCGCTCTTTTTCTGAGAATCAGCAGCAGCTCTGGTGCTGAGAGGATGCTTTGAGGTGTAGAGTCCACCCACACACATTATCAAATCTCATATAAACCTCATTTTACTTGATAACAGAAGGAAATTTGACTTTCCCACACAACACTACTCATTATGTCACACTGACATGCAGAAGCTTAACATTGCAGCCACTGTTTTGTTCAAATAAACTAGCAATTTCTGCTCTGTGTTTATTTCTGTGTTTACTCTAATTTACTTTGAAAGTTGAAGCTAATTTGTGGTAACGTTTATCTCAATGTCTGCCAGGAGCCAGATGAACAGGAAGCACCTGATGATCAAGACTCCTCCCCACCTGAGGACACCTCTCTGTACCCACATTCTCCTGGAACCACCCAGTTTCAGCAGGTAGTGTCTACGTCCAGCCCCGTAAAAAGGATTAGAAGGAGGAGTCAAGGATGAGCAGCCATGTTTGATGATAATGAAGGAACATATCACCCAGTGTAGTGATGTAGTTCCCGCCCACTGATTTTTGTCCACTTTCTCCTCCTCAACAGAACAACCACCCCCACGGGCAGCCGTACACCGGGCCCGCCGCTCAGCACATGAACAACCCCCAGCGTCCTGGTCCTGCCTCTGCCCCGACTCCAGGCCCCGCCCAGACCCCCGCCCCTGCCCCTGGTCCCACTCCTGGTCCAGGCCCGCGAGCACAAGAGAACTGGGAGAGCACCGAGGAGGTCGCCCCCGCCCCCACCTCGACCCCGGCGCCTGCCCCGCCTAAGGAGTAACATCCCCTCGCCCTCTGCTGTGCCTCGAGCCTCCATCGTCCCGCTCTCCTTCCTCTCATCCTTCGGTCAACAGGGCTCCTCGCCGGGCCCCTCTCTCTCTTTCTCTCTCTCTCTGGCCCCAGGGCAGGGCAGAGCCAGGCCTCCCCCGCCATCGGCCAGCGGGAGGTGCTCTTCCCTGGCCTGGGGCTGCCTGACCGTGTGACAGGGGCCTGCTGGCGGCTGCAGAGGCGAGGGAGCGGACAAGAGTTCTAATAAAGAAAAGAAATTTACCCAGAGCCGACGATGCTGATGCGCTTGTCTCCGAGACGAAATGGTGTACATAGTATGTTAATGTTTTTGACTGTTCAGATCCCCCAGTAGCATAACTCTGTGTGGTTTGCTGTTGGGAGATGTTGCAGATATTATGGAAAACAAAATGGATATTATAAATAAGAAAAATGCCCAAAAAAAAAAAAAAAAAAAAAAAAAAAAACTGTAAGAAGACAACAACTCCTCTTTGTTTTATCACCCATGCTCAGCAGTAAAGTTTGTTCTACCATCGGACGGTTACTGGTCATTCAACTGTAGAAGGACGCATTGTTATTATCATAATTATATTATTATTCTTAAGCTCCTTGGCAACCTTATGACCGATGCCAAATCAACTCACGAGCTGTGGTTGGTTTTAGTGTGAGTTGTGGAATGGTTGGGTGGACTTTTACGGTGTTCGGTTGACGTGAAAAAGCAGTGATGCAACATTGTTCTGAAACTCATTGCCTTCTTTTTTTCTTTTCTTTCTTTCTTTCTTTTTTTTTTTGGTTTGTTTGTTCTGGTTATTAATTCAATCCTTTTTGAAGCTCTAGTTAATATGCTGTAACATTTAGCATGGCTTCTCACCAGAATAGTGTAGCCCAAGGGAAGACTTGTGATCATAACAACCTAAAGCTGTTCTTAATCCACATCTCCAGAGGGGTTTTCTTACCCTTAGGTTTTTTTGTTGTTCTTCTTTTTTCTACTCATCTACCCTATCTACAATGAGGGCGATATTTTGAACCAATGTATGAATAAGTGGCTTTTCAATTGCACATTATAATCCTCCAACTTCACATTTGGCAGTCAGTTTCGGTGGGATAGACGGCTTAGCTTTCATCTTTAGGAATTCTGAAAAATGAACACACATATGCAACAGAATTGCTGCACTGGGCTATCTGGTGTATAATAGACTGTGTGGTTTGCTTCTGTCTCTTCAATAGAGCCTAGTTGTAGACAGACTTGTGCCCATCGGCTTCCTCTCTGCCACGGGGCCGGTCAGGTTTGGCGCCTCGCCGCCGTTCGGGATGCAGCGGTCCCGGACGGCAGTGAGACCCTCGCCTCTTCGCTCCGTGTAGAACAGGTTCCACAGCAGGGTTGTACCGTAAGAATAGCGGCTGGTAAGTCATGTTGCAACTTGAGCTAACTTGTAATTCTGTAGGAGTAAAAGGTAAACATCAGTAAATACTGTATTTAATTGGTAACTTGAATGCATGTATTTTTTTGATTTTTTTTTTTTTTTGTCTAAAACATACCAAATACTCCTGCAAATGAAAATATTCTGCCCATCGTATTATATTTAAATATTTTGCTCTTATTTTATAGAATTTATTTTGTTGTATTTCACTAAAAATAGAATTTGATTTAAGAGGAACATTTTTGTCCTTGTGTTATTTTTAAAGAAGATATTGACTGTACAGAGTTCTGCGCCCTGTTTTTTGCCGACTTTTGTTTTGGCCATGGTGTGACGTTGAATTCTGGAGCTACAGTCGCGATGTGGACTTTCACTTTGTGAGGTTTTTTGTGCACAGAAATATAACAAAAAAAAAAAGCATTGCGCCCTTAGCAAATAAAGAACATGGAATCTTGCCTGTGTCTCATTTTTAGTCGTGGACATCATCAGCGAGCATCGCTGACGTTCATCCAGACACAATCCAGCTATATGAACTCTTCAGTGCTGTGCTGTTTGATACCAGCTGGTGACGTGATTAGTTTGGTTGACTCTGCATCAGTGAAGACAGTGAGTAGACTCCATGAGGGTAATTTAACTTTCAGTGGTCACATGACTCTTGATCCCTCTTTAAGGGACTCCATTGACTTCAGTTTCCATGTAATCTACACTGGGTTATTGAACTATGACTTAGCCTACCCTATTAAACATGGGGTGGACAAAATAATAGAGACAGCTGCCAGTATACCACCACAAACTACACCCTCCAAAATGATGAAAAGCTGAATTAGCATCTTTAAAATTGCTTAAACAAATGAAAACCTTCATAAAATTAATTGTATACTGAATGCCAAGAGGGGAAATTTGGGTGTTTCAGTAGCATAAGGAGCACTGAAGGTAGGATTTACTGCTGGCTTGCCATTTTGGGATGAAAAGATAGTAGAAAGAGCTCAGATACTGGTAATAATAATGACTTGTGTGTCAAGTGTTCCAGTAAGGCATGACTGTGTAACAACAATATTAGGTCCCTGAAACAGAAGCAGCTAAATGGAACTCAGCCATCATTAATTTAATTACACCTGTGCTGCTGCTCCTTTCGGCCTATCTATGCATTCATAGTCTAACTGATCATTTTAATGCCACAATTTCTAATGTAAACATCTGTCCCACATTTGACCTTGTGTGTGTGTGTGTGTGTGTGTGTGTGTGTGTGTGTGTGTGTGTGTGTGTGTGTGTGTGTGTGTGTGTGTGTGTGTGTGTGTGTGTGTGTGTGTGTGTGTGTGTGTGCATGCGCCAAGAAATGAAGCAAAAGAGCAAACTCTTTTGGAACAGATTTTATTATCAAGAGCGTCACATTTAATTCTCCTTCTCCTGCACGGTCTTTGTTCCACGCAGTCTGCCTGTGCGTCGGGCAGCAATAAGACCGACCTTGCGACCAGCAGGTGCATCCCTCCTGATTGTTGAGGGTTTGCCAATATGCTGATGGTTACCACCACCGAAGGGATGCTCAACAGGCTGTGTGGAGAGGAAAAAAAAAGGACATCAGTCTGAGGAACCAAGATTTGTCATGTCACCCCTCTGTCTTTAACATGCTGATTCAGTGTCAGCATGAACGTGCATTAAAGGACAACAACATCTAACCTGCTGAATACTTTGCGAGAGAGTCACAAACAAGCTATACTGAAAATGTCTTCAACACATATACAGCAGAGTGCCTTTCAACACCAGTTAAAGGATAAAAAATGATTAGCTTAGTGTAGCAGCTTTAGAGACATAATTGTGTCCTTTCATTTTTACTCTAAGCACCTCTATTTGATGTGATGGATTTCTTTAAATGCTGATGCTCAGAGAGGTTAAGCCAACACAATCCAATTAGGAAGATATTGTTTCTCATGTCAGTGTCACCTTGTTGGACAAAGCAGTTACTGAACTACATTCTACAGGACCAGCAGTCTGACCCACCCTCTGAACCGCCTCTTATCTACAGAAGTGCTCCATTTAATATTGCAAAGTCTGAAAAACTAACTTGTTGAGACAGGTTGGGAAACCAGTTACTATACTTCGAGAGCTTCTGGGGAACCAGGCAGAAACGACTAGACGTTAAAGCTCAATCATCACCTTGTAGAACTAAAAACCATGCTGTCTGCAGCTCTCTCTCCTCTTTCAGTATATACAACATGAAATGAACGTGAATTATTTAAGTCCCTCTGTATTAAACCTTTCCCTGGGTTCTGTAAACATGACCTCCAAAGTAAGGCTGTTAAACGAGAACAACGCATTACAAATCGAAATTCACCTATTCACAATGTAGCCATCCCAACAGCATCCATACCTTCACCCAGTAAATTACACGCGTTATCTGTCGCTAACTCAGACCTCGACAGTCTAATTCTCAGCACACAAACTGTGGGTGCATGAAACAGGTTTTACCCGGTCTGCATCACAGGTAACATAATTGCCGTATGTTCGCAGTCACTTACGTTCATAGCCACACCACGGACACGTGGCCAGCAGTTCCTCTTGGCCTTGTACTTGTGGTAGGCACGTCCAGCCTTCAGGATGGGCTTGTCAATACGGCCACCTCCAGCAACCACACCTGAAACACACCGGGCAGAGCTGGTCAAAAGGTGCACTGGTGCAAACACATTCTTCAGTTCACAAATGCCAGACTGGCTGTGTATATACACACAGCCCCTTGCACTACAGATGACAAAGAGGGTCATAGAGGCAATGAGGAAACATGAGCTCCATCAGACATTAAGGGTCCTTACCAACTACAGCTCTGTTGGCAGAGGAGATGACTTTCTTGGAGCCTGAGGGCAGCTTGACTCTGGACTTCCTGGTCTCAGGGTTGTGAGAGATGACTGTGGCGTAGTTTCCTGAGGCGCGGGCCAGCTTGCCTCTGTCGCCGGGCTTCTCCTCCAGGCAGCAGATGATGGTTCCCTCAGGCATTGTGCCAACGGGCAGGACATTGCCAATGTTTAGCTGAGCTGTGGGATGACACACAGTCAGGCTCAGCTTCACACTCAAACATCATACACTGCAGTCCAACAACTACGAACCCAATTCCAGCAGTGCATTTAAAGAACAACCTATTTTGTTAACAGCAGTGTTTTGATGCCACTTCTTACAGACTGACAAATCTAAAATTAGGCCCATACATACAAGACTGAGGCAGCATAAACGCACACAGAACCAACAGAATGATGGCAGACACACCACAGACTGTTATCATCTGTGATGACCCAGTCATGCTACAGATTCCATGTCTACAGAGGGCTTTACGTTAGTGCTAGGCTGCGCGTGGACCAACACACTACTGTCAAACACTGATTGTAAGTTGTTCATCAGTTTCATGCAAGAAGAACCCTTCAATGTATATTAATCTTCTTACCCTTCTTGCCACAGTAGATGAACTGTCCGGTGTGGATGCCCTCAGCAGCGATGAAGAGCTCTGTCCTCTTCTTGAAGCGGTATGGGTCACGGAAGGCCACTTTGGCCAGGGGAGCACCACGGCCGGGGTCATGGATGATGTCCTGAGAGGCAAGACCACCAGAGGAAATCAATGTCACAATGCACACTCACCAACAACCGGCATTAACTTGATGTGCTCTCAGCGGCAGACTCTTCCTTTACCTTCACAATCCCCTTGATGTAACCATGGCGTTCAGCGAAGTCAACGTGACGGAGTCTAGCGGCACCTTTCCTGTGCTTGACGTGGGCTTTGAACACGGAGCCCGCACCTTTTCTCTGTCCCCTGATCACACGTCCCATCGTGTACTGAAACAGACGACAGCGAGCGTTATTTACCAGCTTGACATGTGTATGCTAACTCTGAGGCCTCCAGCTAATGCTACCGTAAGTTAACTTTTAAACACATTCACTTTCTTGCGTTAAGTCGCGTAAACTGCCACGTTAGAAAAAGACTAAAAGGCAGTCGGTAGCGACCATCACCTCACATGTTCTTGACAAAATCTTCTAAAGTTGTTAGCTAACTATTAGCCTAGCCAGCTAGCTGTCGTAATTTACTGTATGTTAATACACCTGAACCTATGGTTTTGACAGTCACAGAGTAACTTGCTGTCAATTTTAGCAGTTGTCTACACACTAAATTATTTCTATCTTCTCTCCACGGCTCATATCAAACACCAGATCCGTCCTGTCTATAGCGGCTGCCGGCCTTTTAGCCGTTTCATACCGCTGGTACAGCGCCATGTCATCAATGAGCTACAAAGAACCAACAAAATGCTTTATAACACAGGTCTGTCGTTAAAATACTCAGTAGGTCTTATTCTTATACATCTGCTGCACATTTAGAAGTATTGGTTTACAGTGGATGAACAAACAAAATCATGATTTAGAGCAGATTTAAGGAAGGGAATCAAACGGTAGCTGTCCTACCTAAACTCCGTTGACGGAAAGAGGAAGTGCAAGGGAAAAACGGAGGTTTTCTTCCGGAGAAATCACCGAGGGGGATTATGGGAAGTGGAGGAGGATAAGTAAGTCTGCGTACGAGGGTATGAGTGTGGTTTGTTCAGAGTCATCCATGGATGTAGTTCATGAGCGGTAGAGAGTAACCTGTTAGCTCAGCTAATAGGCAGCTTTTGCTCCCTGAACATCAGTTAATGAAATGTTTACATTTCAATCGTCAGTTAGGCTTAATTTAGAATTTAATCGATGCTGGCAAACGTTGAACAAGCAGTTTATACTGAAATCAGCTGACCCCGCACCTTCCTGGTTCCAGACCCATGCAGCTTCGGGCTCTGCAGCCCTGTCTCCCCTCCCCGTACACCCCTACCAATGAACCAGCCACTGCAACTGATGGCAGAGGTGAGCGGCATTGTGTTGATGACATGTCAGCTGGCAGAACTGCAGGAGCTCCATGAGATTTTTTTTTTTTTTTTTCCGACTTAACAATAAAAGGGAAAGGAAATTATATTATTTTCGGTGATAATAACAAAGACAATGCTGGACAGTCTGAAGCATTGTATCAACCAATGATTAAACCAGTGTTAAATAATATCTTCAAGTCAATAGGTAAAGGTTTGTCTCCATGGCCCCAACACAGCCTGAAATGTGGTCGTTTATTGACATCTAGTGGTGATGATACGCAACTGCAGACAAATTGGGTCAATATTTTGCAGTGTGTGTGTTTATTTTTTGCCATGGTGCATGAAGTTATTTTAGTCAACAAAATGGTATCTGCAACTTTATATTATGATGTTATTAGAAATGGTATTACATTATAAAATATATAGTATTATATGTACACTCTGCAGAGCCAGGACTCTCTTCAAGTGATAGAGGTTTGGCAGGGAGGAGTGTGTAAGTGGAGAAAGAGGTGAAAGAAAATGCTAGCAGTACCAATGCAGCAGATGAAGATGCAGCAAATGAAAGAGGGTGCACAGAAAGAGACAAAGTGAGGATGACTCCAGGTTTGTGGCCAGCAAAAATAACTGATATGGACAGTTGGCCACAAGAGCTTAAGACCCAGAAATGGCACACGGTTCAGAGGGAAGGCCATTCCCAGATTACTTGCAGTACATTAAGGCAGCCAATGGAAGAGAAAGGCTGAAGAGAGACTTGCATTGTATGTATTATAAATTCCTCCAAACCATGAGGGGAATCAGGCACTCAGAGACTGTCACATGACGTGCAGGAATTTGTAACAATCTGTAATGGCAGTTGTTGGCATTGACGGTTAGTTGCATAAGCAGATACAAACAAAAACTGAGAAAACTGAGCTCTCTTGCAGAGAATCCAAGAGGTAACACTCCACCTGGCATCAAGGAATACACTGTCAGGGGTGAAACCAAAGACCTATCAGTGACATCCACTGTGGTAGCTTCCTTAGCACAAAAAAAGACTGAAGAGGTTTGAAAGGAACTCTAAAGGAAAGAGAGGATGCTATTTACTATTCAGTCATTTGTGATGCTACACCAGGCATTTCCCATACTGAGAAGAATGTTGTGCTCACAAACCATGAGCTCTAACAAAGAGACAGATGACTGGGAGATCACTGATTGCTTTCTTGAATGCAAGGACTTTAAAAAAAAGACAGGAAGTGAGATCGGGGGCATATGTTCCACACCACTGCAAAAACTATAGAGGGATTTTGGGCTGCTCTGAAGGATGGCCAGGCTAGTGAGGATAAAGTCACTTCTGTGTGCCAATCATTGATCATGAAGTATTCCAGAGGTCTTACAGCTGTATAATGGTGCCACTTCCCCCAACTTGTCTCCTCTTTGTCTCCTGTATACTGTTTGTAAGATGCAGCTGCAAAGCATTTTTGCAGACTTGTGCATTGCTTTACATATATTTTGCACACGACTGGGGCACCCTGGTAGCTCATCTGGTCCAGTCCTTACTCCAGTGGCCCAAGTTCGATTGTGGTCTGAGGCCCTTTGTACCAGTCATTCCCTCTCTCTGTTCCTGCTTTTCTTGTCTCCCTGTGGCTGATGCTGGTGTAGAAGAGAGCTTTTTAGTAAATTAAAACAGATAATTCGAGGTCCAGTTTGTCTGTAAAACAGAATAAAATCTTGTTTATTGATTAAGATCTGTGGTATGATGTTGATATTGTTGCTGTTTGGCAGATTATGGTTGTGTGGATTATCTTGATTCTCAGTGGTAAACTAGTAGTTGGGTAAAATGTGTAGTTGTAGGTTTGGCATCGGGGGAAGCCATAGCATCAAAGAGGGAAACAGGAAATGACATTTTACCATTCCTGTCTTTATATGAGAGGTTTTTATATCAAATAGCTCATTTAAATCATCAGCTGACCTTGTGTTTAATGTATGAATCAAACCCTTTTTTTTCCGTTACTGTTTTCTTTACCATGTCTCTACCTCTAGGGGGAGGCCTTGCTTAAGTTTTCACTAACTGTAATAAGACTTGAAGCAGGGTTCAAACTGCAGCCCTTTTCTCTGACTCTTCTGATGTCACTGCAAATTTGTCATCTTTTAACATATATTTTGGGGCTGGACTCGACAGTCAACTGCACAGTGGACCATGTTAGACGCTAAACCTGTTCAACATTAACAAGTTAGCGTTGTCATTGTGAGCATGTTAGCATACTAATGTTAGTATTTAGCTCAAAGCACCACTGTATCTAAGTACAGCCTCGCAGAGCTGCAATCATAATTTCAGATTGTTACAGGCATACACTAAAATCTGTACAAAGATTTAAAGACGCTTGGGAGCTGAGTTGCTCTGCATGAAGAAAATGTTACAGCTTTTACTTGAAGGACACTTGAAAGTTGCGAATACATCTGAAAATACATATTATTTTCTTTTCTCATTTCCATAATGGTGTCCCTGAGAAATTCAACCTGCACGTCTGTCTTTAAGATGGTATCCTTGTCCTCCAGCAGTGAGTGTGACACCAGGTTTGTTGATGATGGTTTGAGACGATGTTCAGTGTTTTATCATCTCTGAGGTTTAATGAGTTTGGCTCAGAGTTTGTGTGTGTCTTCTCACCACAGAAGAAGAAAAGGTGTTGAGCAACAGATGGTTCCACTCCTGAGATCAGAGCATCCCACTGGAGGAACAATACGGCTGTGATTAATGAGAGCACACGCACACACGCACACACACGCACGCACACACACGCACACACACACACACACACACACGGCTGACACTGCAGGTGATAAATATGTGGTTCAGGTATGATGCGGCATTGTTTTATACAGTCCCACTGGTATAACATGCATAAATACTGCACACACACACACGCACACATGTGTGTGTGCGCGCGCACACACACACACACACACACACACACACACACACACACACACCTGTTCGGCTCATTATTCCCTTCTTTTGAACACACACCTCTGCACGTTTGGTATTCCTGTGAGGACACAGACTTCAGTCTGATAAAGATGCTCTAGTTGATCAGAATCAGCAGATATTTGTTTAATGACTCAGACTCAGTGTTAAAGCTTTTAAAAGTCAACTTTGTGCTTTTTAAAAAATGATATTATTCAGATTCTTCTGCTGTTCAAGGTTTAGGCTGTAACAGCATTTGGTCCAAATGGCCCGATTTCAGAGCTCACTTCCTCAACAAAACACAAAAAAGTGCTCATCAAACATGCAGTTTCGGTCATTTTTTTGTATAACATATTTCATGCACTAAGGCATTTCAAGGTGCTTTACGTTATGCATTAAATCCATAAAAGAGACACAACCTTTAAAACGGTAAATAAAAAAGACATGAATACGTGATGGAAGGGCGAGGTGAGTCACACTGAATATTTAATGTTTGAGGTGGTCAAAGTTGGAGCGAGTCTGATATTCTTTGGAAGTTTGCTCCAGCTCTGTGGTGCAAAGTGATTAAATGCTGCCTCTCCATGTTTAGTTTGCACTCTGGGCAAAGTTAGCAGCCTGATGACCTGAGAGGCAGAGAAGGTTCATATGGCAAAAAATAGTCAGTCAGAGAGAGTCACTGACAGATTTAAAGACAAGCAGCAGTATCAAACTGAGGAAGCCAGTGAAGAGACCTGAGCACTTTGCCTTTCTTGGTCTTTTTAGGGCACTAGCAGCAGATCTCTGAATGAGCTGAAGTTGTCTCAGAGTTTTTTTTGGAAAGGCCTGCCTTAGATCTGCTAATCCCCACAAGAGAGACATGAGTAGAAGGAAAAGTCAAGAGGATTTTCATTTCAGGATCCAACATGAGGCCGAACGCTTTTAGAAAAGCTGTTTTTACCTCCTTCATGCGAAGATGTGAAACGTGAACAGACAGATAGCACTTTTATTTATGTTATTTTAGTATTATCTGCACAGCAAGGTGAAATAAAGGATTAAAGGCCATAATCAGTGTTGAGAAAATGAGAATTTGTATATAACATATGCATCAGTGAACATAATTCACTGTTTTCAGTGTTTCAGCTCCACCACACAACCATCTCAGGCCTCTCCTACAAGCATTTTTGTCACCAGAAATGAGAAGAATTTAAGAAATGCTTCTCTGGTTTCATAACAAGCTTGTTAGTCCACAAGCTTTTCACTGTCATTTTATCAAAACAATAATTGTGCTTCACACGGTTTCTCCATGGCGCTGTTTTGGAGCCCAGTGGAACTCCAGATTGCACTGTTGCAGATTTCAGCATGACTCCTAATGGCATTGTCAATCATGGCGGGACTCCTGATTGGGCTGTGGAGCACAGTGGGACTCCAGATGGTGCAGTCATGCACAGTGACACTTCTGATGGTGCTGTTGTCGAGCACGGTGGGACGACAGATGATGCTGTAGAGCGTAAGGTGACTCCTGATGATGCTCTTTTCAAGCGTAGTCAGTCTCCAGATGGCGCTGTTGATCGTGGTGATACTCCAAATGATGCTGTTAAGGACTGTGGGACTCCACATGCAGGCTGGTATGTTTATTGTTAACAGCTAGCAGTACAAAAAAGTGTGTTGGCATGCAGCCGGCTAATGCAACAAAGATTTGTTCTGAATGAAAACAAATGTTTGACTATTGAATTATCTCGTTTTTTTCATGAATAAGAATATATTGATGCAGGTTGAAGCAGCAGAATCAGCCAGTTATTTGTCAACAGAGACGTACTAAAACAGCAGACACAACAAGTGTGTGATGTGTTGAGTTCTGTGCCGCTGGCATCACTGACTGGAGCTTATAAAAAGTGACCTTTGACCTCTGATTGTAGGTGTTGTTCTATGTTCTTATGGAGACATTTGCAGCACCTTTTTCTGGTCACATTTTCTACTTGTTTAGTTGGACAGTTTTTAGATGCAGTAAAGCTGCACTAATCAATATTCGTAAATTAGCAGTGAATACAATGAGCTGTGTGAACAGGGCCGCTACAGGGAATTATCGCTTGACACAGCAGTTCCTCTTTGCTGAACATGGTTTTTTATCTTATTTCAGATCTTTGTTTTGTTTTCACACCCCATAGTTTTTCTGTTTTTATTCAGTCTCAGCACTCTTACAATAGAAAAGCTCTAAAACTGGCTCTGCACTAGCTGTTCAGCACCAATCAAAGTTAAATAGACAAAGTTATTGTTGAGTGGGTGGAGACCAAAAATAGAGCTAAAAGATAAGTTAATACTGGACATAAATAGACACAAACATTACTCCAGTAGTATGATTGATCTGCTTGATGTACAGACTTTGCTCATATGTTAGCCATATAAACATTGTAAAGTGATAATGTTGTGTTTACAGGTGGTTTGTGTTCCATCCAAGTGATCAAAAAATCAGTTTTTGTAGATTTAAAGACACAAAACAATGTTAGCGACAACATTTAATGTATTAGTAGATTAATGGTGGAAATGCTTTGTTCACTAAATGTTGCTCTGGAAGAAAGACAGTTTCTGGATTCAGAGAAAAACGTCCATCAGGCCTGCTGGTCCTCAGTGTCTGCTGCTCATCGTCTGTATGTTTAACTGTTGACGGGGTCTGTCATGGTTACACGCTGTGCTACAGTATATCCTCTCAGTATATATCATCTGCTGAGTCTTCTGGGTAATGTCTGTACTTCCCTGCGATGCTGAAAATAATCTTTGTTTCCACACAAAGAGGAACACCAGACTCAAGTTTAAGCTTGAAGACACCAGAGAGGGAGGAGCGGCTCTGGGACTGGGTGGAGGTGACCTTTGACCTCTGACCTCCCAGTGGTGGAATAACCTTTGAACTCTGTAAGAAGGAAAATGCAGAGAGCTGCAGATGTGACAACAGAGCTCCATTCTGCTGTCCAACAACAAAACACAGCACCGCGCATGTGTGTGTGTGTGTGTGTGTATGTGTGTGTTAGCCTCCTCATCATTAATACACTTAGTTTGTCAGATCTGGGACAAAACAGAACAATAGAGCTGAAACACTAATAACACACCCAGACTGTTCTGTATATTTTACTGTTCTTTCGGAGGGGAAAAAGCGTGTTTCCTGTCCCATTTCTCTCACATTTCGCTCTGCTCCTCCCCTGCTGCTGCACTTATGGAACAGTGTTAAAGACAAAAGTAGTGAAACAGAAATGTAAGCACAATTAATCTGTGACTTGAGCTCGTGGAAAGCCAAATACTTGTAAAACTTGACATTCCCATCCGCATCAGCTGTGCCAGTGAATGTCAGGACGCTAACACGCTCCGCTAAGATGGTGAACAGACATTATACAGCTAAACACCAACATTAGTACTGTCATTGTGAGCGTGTTAGCATGCTGAGGTTAGCATTTAGCCCACAGGCAAGGGGTGAGTGGCTGTAGACTCTTAGTGTTGTGTTTGTCTGGACTCGAGTACCACTTTGTTTGTCCAAGAGTCCGTCTCCCTTTTGTTTATCTTGAGCTGGTGCGTGAAGACAGACATGCACCTGCACGGCACAGTCCAACTACCTGATGAACAGGTGGCAGTAACCTGCCAACATATGGCACAATGCACCAACAAATGCAGAGAGGAAGACTGTAAACTAGTAAACATGAACACAAGCAATGCTGGAGTGAAAATGCTTGCAAATCTGTTATGAGGAAGGAAATGCACTCAGCAGATTTGTTAGATCTTCAAGCATGTGTGTTGTTTACATGAAAAGTCCACAGGACACTTTTCATTACAGCCTCACCGGCTGAAGATACCGGCCCTCTGGATTCTCAGCTCATTGGTCCGTTGAGTACACGGTCGAGGCTCCCAGTGAGGACACTGAGGTCATGTCCTTTCTATTTTTCATGGGAATTTAAGGGTTTCAGGAATCTGTAGGGACATCAAGCTTTTATTTTACAGGCCAGTTCTGACAGGATTTAACAGCATTTAGATATTTATGTTGAGAAATAAAATTCTGAGAAAATATGGCTGAACAAACAGCACATGACGCTCAGAAAGCAAGTTGAACTTAAGTGTGTGTGTGTGTGTGTGTGTGTGTGTGTGTGTGTGTGTATTTTTGCATTGCTACACAATCACAAAACACCCCCTCAGTCTCTCCCATGGTCACCATGGGAACTGTGGACAGGAAGGACAAATCTAATTTCATTAGACGTGGTATTTATACACACACACAGTCTGTACATCCTGATACATATTTGACATTTGACCTCTGTGTTTGTCTGCCTGTCTGTGTTTCTCTTTGAACTCTCGTAGTACAGCTGATTTAGTGGAACTACTTTTCTTCCAGCAGGGCGTATTGATACGATGCTTGGCAGGCAGTGCGGGAGCGTGTTTGTCTGCGGGAGAAAAGTTAGGATATGAGTCTCTTCTGTTTATTTCTGTCCGTGTTTCAGATGTCAGTTATCGTGAGAAGTGTCATGATGTCAGAACAACTTTAATGAGTACCTGTTTGTGGTGGGCTTGACGAATCGTATGTTTTATTTGATCGTTTCGATCATGTCTTTCATTATTTTCCTGACATTTTAGATTCATGCTCCTAACTTAGAGATTCTACTCTGTGTGTTTATACATATCTATAAAGCTGGGTCAGAGCTGCTCAGAGCTGTTCTACCTCTGATTGGCCCATGGGCCAACCGCAGGCCAGCACACCAAATAAGAGGTGAGCTTCCAGCAGAGTACATTTGTCAGTGTGTGTCTCTTTTCTCTGACAGTTTTAGTTGAAAGTCTGAAAATGCTCACTCCACTTTGTTCATCAGCTCGCCAGATGACAGCAGAGTCTCTTCCTGTGTCTGCGTCTGGGCCCAACAACTAATTTTGTCTCATATTCATGTTCCTACAAGAGACTGTCTGTCTCTCTCTGTCTGTCTGTCTTTTTCTAGGTCCCTCGCCCCTGGACAGAACAGATGTTTTGCTCCAGAGGCATTGTGGGTCTGTGTTGCTGTGGCGATGCCTGCAGTTACGCCAGCTGTTCTACTTCCTGATGTCAACACCGCTACGGGCAACCACGATGAAAACAACAACAACAACAACAACAACATAGTTTCCATCAACATAGTCTCCACCATGGTGAGGAGTAGGCTAAACCATGCATTAGCATAAATACAGGAAGCTCAGTGTATTTGGTGTGTGTGTGTGTGTGTGTGTGTGTGTGTGTGTCTGTTCTCTCTCTGCTCCCTGCAGCATTCACACACTCTGACTACAGAAAGCTGTTTATGTTGGAAATAGAAACCAGCTGCAGTTTTCAGAGTTTCCCTCCGATGGTGCTGAACGGACAGGAAGTGACCTCACTACAGCTCTGGTTTCTGATTGGAGGTCATTCCTGCGGCTCTCCTCTTACAGGATGTCCCATCCCTGCTATTCTGTCTCACTTCCTGTTTGTTTATTTTAACCAGGAAAATAAATAGCAGAATGAGAATTCTGGACACACACACACACACACACACACACACACACACACACACACACACACACACACACACACCGTGCATGCAGCTGTCAGCTGCTTGAGAAAAGACTTCCTTGTTGTTTGGGAGAGAGATGAATGAACAGTAGAGCCGTTGTCAGGACAACACGCAGCAAACATCACATTTAATGTTGGAGATGATTTAGTCCAAATGGTGAAGTTTTAAAAATTACACACTCTGCTGAGAGTGTAAACAAAAGCCACCATAAATCAAACCAAAGCAAATGTATACTGTGATTCAAGCCTGTGGGCTTCACAAAGCTGACAACAGAAGATGCTTTGTTGGCTCAACATGTGTACGTTCAGTGGGGTTTTTCTCTGTTGATCTGCACAAATATAAAGAATGACTTGTTGAGCGCTGACGATGCAAGAAGACACTGTGAAGCCTTTCCTCAATTGACGGTTAGCTAAAGCCCTCCCCTGAACAGCGGCTGTCGAGTCACAGCTTATGTAACAAAAACCTACCATATCTAAGCACAACAGGTCTGTCAAGCTTTGGATTTCTCCACATGTTGAAGCGATGTGTGTGGAGCAGCAGTGAGACAGTACTCTGCATTTACTCAGCTTGGAGGATGGGGTCTTCAAGCCCTTCCAAAACCAAAGCTAACAACAGCAAAAGTCAAGGGACATGTCAGGAACTAACCTCATTTTTATACAAAACCTAACTAATAGACCATAATATTACCTCCAATAAAAGCACAACCTGTAAAATATGTTTATGTTTGTACCAAAGAGATTACTTCTAACATGTTAGTGAGTTTTAGAGGTGTTGGTACAACTAGAGAGCCAAGTAAATATCCCAATTAACTATAACTATAACTACTGCTTTAATGATATTTGGAGAAGGTACATACAGTAGACTTCAGCATGTCCTCAGTGTTCAGGCCTTAGTTGGCGATGTCACAGTGACCCTCTTTCTGATGTCCAATCAGGAGGAAGCAGAGGCGTGTGCGTCTGTCCAGGATGTTATTTTTTCTCACTGACAGCGGTGAAGGACTCCACTCTTATTTTGACACGAGGTCAGCATTCAGTGCTTTTATTTTGACGTGCGGACACAGGAGAGGCCTTGACAGAGGTGAACTTCCCAGGAAGAGGGAGAGACGGAAACAGAAGATGAGCCAACATCTGTAGCCATGGGCAACGGGTGCCAAAATCTCCCCAACGATGGCTGACCAGCAGAGTGCCTCATTGTCAAAAAGCAAAGAGGAAGTCCAGTGCAGCCTATGGTTACTGAGGTATTTACAACCAAAACCAGCTGAGAGGAAGCAGCAGTCAGTGTGATGACCTTTGACCCCTGACTGTATCTGACTAATGCAATTTTTTTCCAACCACAGACACATTTCCTTAAACTTTCTTAGGGAAACTAAAAACCCCACCACACCCAACTGGACACCACTAATCTACAACCAGTCAGTGGCGTTTGACCACATAAATTACAGATATATCCAGACTGTGTATTCACATGGAACAAAAGTGTCGGCTGAATGAATGTAAACATTTAGAATGAAAAATCCTCCTTTATCTGAACCTGAATGAAAATATCAGCCTGTTTTCCTGCTGTTTAGTTTACATTTTAAATGAGTTCATTAGAAGTTAAAAATCAGACGTAGCAAAACTGCGTGAGCACTGAGACCGAGAGCAGTGCTTCATTAAAACACAAAGACACAGCTTGGTGTGGCCATGTTGTTTCATGTGCAGATGAGACATGAAAGGCGCTCAAAAACCGAAGCTTGTAGTAATGTGAGATGGGATTTTACTTTATTCATTGCAGTAATTATTTCATCTTAAACAGTAGAAATATAGAATCTTACTGTTACGAAATAATCTAACAGGAACATGTGTTTCATTTAAATATGGGATAAATAGTGTGTGTGTGCGTGTGTGTGTCTCATGTGACAGCCATGTTGCATTCGGGTCACCATGTGATTCCTGAAGGACAAACAGTAGAAAGAGGTCATTTCACTGTTGTATTGCTTCAACACAGTCTGTCCCCAGTCACGGGTTTCAAGCCTGGAGGTACGTGGACCACATGACAGGAAGAGATGTACAGATGACAGCACATACATATCAACAACGAGACTGATTCTGTCTCTGATTTAGATCTGGAAGTAAGGATCAAAGTTCTTTACAAGTTATTCTGATTCCAAGAACTCAATTCAGGGTGTCTACACAGATGAAATGGGGTTGGAGGGTCTGATCTACAAACTGCATCAGTGAGGATGGCTGATGATGGAGACTGCAGATGCTGTAGGGGTGGAGATGACTATCCAGTGGGTTGGTTCTGCTGCTATCACTGGGATCCATCTACACATATAGCAGGTAGAGCAGATGACAAGGTCCCTGAAATGCTCATCACCGCTCACCACAGAGCCAAGGTCTGTTTTCCAGGGGACACGTCATTAAAGGGTGGAGTCCCATTTTTTCAAGTTAATCAACGCTGTCATGTCCACAGTGGACGCTGCAATCACTCCTCTTTTTTCATGACGTTCCATGAAAGTGACCCGTGATCGACGAAAACGCAGAGCTACCAGTTTTAGAAACATGCAGATAGTAAACAACAACACTTCCTGCTTCCTGTTTTCAACTGACTGTCAATGTTGGTTTCTTTTAACCGTGACCAAGATCTTTCCTGAACTTCTCACTTCCTCACCCTAACCGAGTGTTTCTTCTGCCTAAACCTTACCAACCCTTGAGCACCGTGACAAAGTTTTAGCGGGCACTGGCAAATGATTGTTTTTTGCTGATGGGGGGCGTCAGGTCAGAAGCTGCTTCTTTGTGTCGATCTGGAGAGCAGATACAAATCAGCTGTTTTGTAGCAGGCCGAACGCCTGAACTGAGCCACGGTGGAATGAGCCAGGAACATTTTATTCATTCTAAACTGATGTCACTTCCTCTGAGTAGACCAGTTTCCATGATTGATTACAGCTGTGTGCGTCAGATGACACTATGTGTCAAAGCATAATGAGACACGGAGCAGTCCAATCGCAAAGAGTCACGTCGGGAGGAAGAGCTCCACTTCCAGCAGAGCCTGTAAATGAATCATCAACAGTTGGGAAGCTGTGGGAGACGACACAGCTGGTAACGTGAGTGCGTTTTGCAGTTAAAGCCTCAGTAACACGTCACACAGCAGTCTTTGTCTTAATGCTGAGATCATCATTTTCCATCCTAAATAATGGTCCGGGATGAAGGGCTGAAGGAGAGGAGCCCCTCAGTGAAAAGAAGCCCTGATTTGTCAAAGTGAAGGTCAAAGGTTTTTTATTGTTCCTTCACAGGTTTTCACAGCAGCTAATTTCATGCACTGTCTTCCAGTCCCATACTCCACACTGACAGCGTGAACGACGTGCTGTGTAACGATGCTGACAGAGCATTGTTCTGTCGCTTCATTCATATCCTGCACTGTTCTGTATTACCTGTAATCTTCATCAAACTGCATGTCACCTGTTATGATCAGAAAATGAAGACGTCACACTGGTTTCTAATGTTCTCTGGCTCTGACTTCTGGCTTCATTCTACCCAAATGGAGAATGTCCTCCATCTGCCCGTGTCTCTGTCTCATGCTGGCGCGCGCACGCACGCACACACACACACACACACACACACACACACACACACAGAGGAGCTTAATTAAGGATGATATTAGTGTGAACCCATTATATGGACCTTCCCCCCACACACACCCACACCCACCACAGGAGATCACAGATATGAAGCCAACAGCTGGATCCAACACACACACACGCACACACACACAGTCAGAGCTTTTCCGGTCTGGCAGGAGACCACAGTGGGACAAGGTCTTGTGTGTGTGTGTGTGTGTGTGTGTGTGTGTGTGTGTGTGTGTGTGTGTGTGTGTGCGCGCGCGTAGTTGTCAGAGATAAGCAAGTCAGGACCTCAGAGAGATAAATCCAGGATGAAGCCCACTCCACTCACTCACACACACACACACACACACACACACACACACACACACACACACACACACACACTCGTGTTTTCATCACTTTTGCGGACATTACATTCAATTGCATTCATTTTCTGGAGATTTCCCCTAACCATAACCGCTACTTACCGAGCCCTAACCCTGACCCTAACCTTACCCTAACTTTAACCCAAGTGTTCACCCTAAAACGTAATTATTTACATTACTGGGATGATATATGTCTATGTCCCCACAATGTAAGTCATACCTGGAAATACACACACCTACACACACAGACACAGACACACACACACACACACACACACACACACACACACACACACACACACACAGGCACTAATGGCAGTTTGAGCCAATCAAATCGTCTCTCAGCGTTCAGCTCGTTCACAGACGATCAGTTTCCCTCCAGGAGAGATTTTGACTGTGGCTCATTAACATAATTAATTGATGCTCATTAGTTTAATGAAGCTGCAGGTTAACAGAACAAAACCCTCAGTGTTCCTTTAAGACTCTGACGCAGCAGAAGAATTCACTGGACACCTCAAGTCTCATCACCTCCACAAACAAACAAACACACATGCAAACAGTCAGTGACAAATTAACAGTGTTCCAAACAGTTTGATGAAGAGGAGCTGACAGCCTGTCAGTCATATGAGCATCACTGTGACTGTGGAAACAGCAAACAGATTCAGGCGAAACACATGATTGTATATATAATATTACTTCATGGGCTCAGGAACACTTTGTAGAACCATTATTGGTAAACTCGGTTTGTCCCTGCAAATGCAAGTTAAGACTCCACCATGCTGTCCTGGCTGTGTGTGTGTGCTCCCTGTGCCCTGTTCAGGTGTGCTACATGTGATTGCTGAATGAGGTACACCTGACTGGGACTGATGAGCTTAAATGCCCCATCAGGAGAGAGGGCTCTGCCATGGAGACTGCTGGTCTGGCTGCATGCTGTGTTTAGACCTTGTCTTTTGATAGCCTTGAGTTATCTGTCTTTGTGTCAATAATTCTCATGATTTGGTGGTTTTAAAGGTGTCTTTTTGTGGTAGGGCCACCTACGGGTATTTACGGGTATCGGTATGGGCCTGAGGTCATGTGACATGGACTGATGCAAAGTCAAAGTGTGCTGTGGTCTGATGAGTCCTCATTTCAGATTGTTTTTGGAAACCTTGACCATTGTGGCCTCTGGACTGGAGAGGAAAAGGAACATCCACATTGTTACAAGCTCAAAGTTCAACAGCCAGCATCTGTGATGATATGAGGATGTGTTAGTGTCCATTTCATGGTTAACGTGGACATCTGTGAAGGCACCATTCTTGCTGAGAGGTACATACAGGTTCTGGAGCGACAGTCTCCCAGCCAGACGTCTTTTTCAGAGACGTCCCTCCTCATTCTAGCAAGATGTCGATGTCAAAGGTGCAGGCACTCGACTGACCTGCTTGCAGTCCACACCTGTCGACAAAGGAGGCACTGAACTCGCAACTGAGGTTGTGTATAAAGCAAGAATGGGAAAGAATTTCACCTTCAAACCTTGAAAAAATGAAAAAGGCTTACTGAGTGTTTAAAAGGTGATGCAGCACAGTGGTTAACACGCCCTTGTCCCAACTCTTTTCGAACATGTTGCAGGCATCAAATTCAGAATGATTGTATATTAACAATCAATATTCTATCAGTTTGAATATTAAATGTCTTGTGTTTGTACTGTATGGTTGAAAGAGTTTTACAAATCATTGCTTTTTTCTTTTGGGATCACAGTTGTAGCATTGCACATGGTATTCAGTAATTTCTTCTCCTGAAGCTCTCAAGAGCCAGTGCAAGCTAGACGAACAGTTGTAATGTGATTTATAGGTTAGATTTCCATGCAGGAAGCAGAGAGCCCTCATTTAACTGATCTGATGTGTAGACTAATAATACTCTGGGAATGTTTTTATTTATTAGACAGCTAGCGGTGACTGCTGCTCCCTCCATTGTTTCCAATGTAAACATGATGGCAGCAGTGAGGAGACACAGCGCGGCTGCTGCTCCAGAGAACGTGAAGTTTTTAAACTCGCCCACGTGCAAACCACAGAAACCACTGTGAGGGAAAGACGACAGGAGCTAACTTTAGTTAACTTCGGTGTTATAAACCTTATCTCCAGCAAACAACAAACATGTCAATGAGGAGAAAAGGGTCTTGGAGCTACATCGGCTTCAAAGTCTGATTATCCAGTCTGAGATAACCAACTTGTGATATTAGCTTAATCTACCCATGTGTCATGATGTGTCACATAATGCTAAACATGTCCTCTGTTCTAAGACACGTGATGAGGTTAGAATAGGTGGATATTAGCAACTTGTAGTGAATGGTAGAGGCCCTTTATAGGATTGAACTGGGTGGATCTGTGCCCTGCTGCCACCCAATCAAACTGCAGAACACCAGCATTGCCAGACAGATCTGAGCTTCTGTGTAAAATTCATCAAATACACAACAGCTTGTTTGGACATACAGTCACTGTGTCACATTCATACTTGTCATGTTGATGAATCTTCATCATGACTCTTCCTGCTGAACAGCAGCATCAGAGTCAGACTGCACTGACTGACCCTCAGAGACAAGAACGGACTGTCCGCGGGAAGTTCACTTCCTGTGGAGCACAATGGCTGTTGTTCCAGACAGGATGTGACATCATTCTGAAGGACCTTGGGACGGGAAGGAACTGCTGTGGGTGAAACTGTCTCCTCTTGTAAAGTAGAGGACAGAGCTTTATATCTGTCCATCCAGCTTCTGATCCACATCCGCATGACCGTTGCAACTGAGGCCAGAGAACGTAGATGTGAACGTAGATGCACGTTATCAGGTTGAGTTGTATATGTAATGCATGCGTGGTGACATTCTTTCATTCACTGTGCGAATAAGAGGAACAATCACAATGAGTGGAATGTTATGGGATTTTACAGTTTTGTATGGGACTGAATGGAACCAAAATGGACAATATTAGATAAAAAAGGATGCTGTGAAGTAAAGGATATTGGTAAAAGCATAGCAGTAAAATGCTTTTCTAAAATTAAGACACTATAATGAAATATTAAGGGCTACAGGCTAATAGAAATAAAATCAACATGAAATCATCAAACATGAAAGTGTATGAACATTGCACAACCAAAACATCTGTGTATTTTTGCTAAATTTTGACAGTGAAAACTGCACCACTTTACATCAAACATCAAAAGTACAGCAAGACATCTTTTAGTAACACATATACAAAATAACCAACTGAATGGTGATTCTTCTGTTTTTATCTTATGTTCTGGTTGTCATTCAAAAAGAAGAAAACTTATTCTCTGTATCACTGAACTGACACACTGGACACATTCTTCCAGACTGACACACCAACCTTTTGGTCAGTGCTAAAATAGCAGATCTATGCTTCTTACATTCATTGTCAGAAACATGGAGCAAACACACGCGGTCCCAACTGACCAATCCCAGCTCTCCCGCTCTCCATGGGGTATCTCTGCAGCTCTGATGTGTTGTTACAGGTTTGAGCTGCTGAGTCTCCACAGCAGCCTGACACAAGAACATAAATCCAGCTGTGTTTAGTTAAAGTTTGAATGCTCGGGCATAGTCTGCTCATCCTGACCACAGAAGACTGGAAATAACCCCGAGTGAATACAAACATGAAGACAGAAACACACCAGACTCCAGACTCATCACACAGTACCTTAGACTGACAAAGGTTTGTTCAAACAGTGAGTATGCACGATGAGAAAAGACCGTAGCTCCTTTCAAAGATGCATCTCTTTATGCCCATTTTGGACATGGAATACATAACATTACTGACTCCAGATATCCATTGAAGTGACAGCTTTTTCTCATTCAGACATGACAGCACATCTACAAAGTATTTTATGCTTGCTGTATCTGTGATGGATTTGGAAATTTTTGCCACATTTTATTTGGATGCCCAAACAGCAGTGATGCTAAATGTAGTCAATTAAAGCAATAAATTCCTCAGTGCTCGTTATTTCGACCCAGTAAGCTGAATCCTCCTGCTCGCGGAGCACCAGTACTCTGCCTTTCCTTGTGTTTCCCTGTGTTTTTTTCCTGTCCCTTTGTGTCATGTTAGTCTCTCCTTGTGTGTGTGTGTGTGTGTGTGTGTGTGTGTGTGTGTGTGTGTGTGTGTGTGTGTGAGTGAGTGAGTGTGTGTGTGTGTCCGGACTGGGCGGTCCTCTGCAGTCATGGCTCACCTACGCCTGATCTCCTGCCAATCAGCCACCACAGCTGCAGTCAATCCATAATCACCAGCCACGGGATAAAAACTCCGGTCTCTTCACCAGTCCCTGCCAGATTGTTGCATTAACTAGCCTGGGAACACTTCTCAGCCAATCAGCTCTCCTTGTGCTTTGTTTGTGCTTGAGTTTGTTTGCCTTGCCTGTTTCTGAGTTACTAAGTCCTTGTTTCTCAAACTGCCAAGTCTGCCTAGCTCCAGTCAACCCATTTCCTCAGCAATTAGCAAACGCTGACTGGGTTACCTCTGCAGTACGAAGTTCCACAAAAAACAACATGAAATACAGCATCCACCCTAATACTCTCGCTTCAAATGATTCTTAATATTCACATAGTGTCCCTCAAAATGACATCAGTCAAACATCGCCTCAGCCTGCGGCAGCACCACCCCAGCCTGTAGCTATTACTTTCTTAGCCAAAGCATCGTGTTAAGTGACAAAAATAAACTCGACCGTCATCTGTTTGCTCTCAGCAGCTCAGGTTCTGGATGTTTTCTGTCAGACTTCCCTTTAAAGTTATTGTTCTGTTAGAGAGCAAATTATGTTGATTGTTTTCCAATATCCCACAGTGCACAAGCATTGATTTACAGGATTTTAATTCAGGACTAATCCCTACTTGCTCACATGCTGGTTGCAAAGTATTTTACTGGATAAATAGACCCATAAAATCTGCCTGAATGAAAAGCAAAAATATAAGGAGAGTCATGCTTGGTCCTTTTGTGCAGCTATTTAACAATATATACCAAACAATATACAAAAAATCAGTTTCTTTGTGTTTTTATATCAGAATGCAATCATATTTTCTTCCTAACACGTGTCCTTCATAAGTTTACACCAACTAATTTCAACCAAAAATATCATGACATCCATCCAGGCACATTGTCAGAATCCCATTTGTAATTTAGGCACCTGTGATCAATAAGTCTCAAATCAGCTTAAACTGATGCACCTGCCTTGTGATTTCTCTTCATAGCACACATGAGGGTTTAGTCTGGAATAGATATGGACCAACAGAAAAAACCAAGCTTTTTGGAAGATGAGATGACGGCCATGGTAGAGATTGAAGCCCGGTGACACGTATTACTCTGTGGACTAAATAGTGGGCTGATAAACACAGTGGTGTTGGTGATGGTCGGAAAGATAGAACAGCCACACGTAACTACAGCATTAAGGAAAGTGGGGGCCTGACACACCTGAGCCCGTCCAAATGGACCAGCACGTTGTGGCAGTCGTTGGAGAAAGTGCATATTGTTCATAGAGCTCATGCAAAGTTCACCACAGGCTTGGACACATATGCATCCCAAACTGCAACTCCCAGCATAACCAGCAGGAAAATCAGACTGTGCTTAGATATAAAATCATTTCAACGTCAGAGGTTTTAAAAATAACTTCGACGTGGTTCTCTGCTGAAGTCATACTTTAGATCAAAAATGATCATCAGCCTGTTTGGTAAATGAAGTGTTTATTATTGTAACCATGATGATGAAGGCCCCCTAACCTTAACAAAGTACTTATTTTAACTAAACCATGATCTTTCCTGAACTGAACCCAGTTGTTTTTGTGCCTAAATCCAAGCAAACCTTAATCAAACTGTTGATAATAACGGTGATTTGGAAGGCGCAGACAAATGATGTCGTCCTGCTGACAGAGCTCAGCACTCATTCTGCACGTTAAACACAAACAGGGTGCTTTGCTATTTAACCTGGAGGATTTGTTGAAAGCCGTCTCTGGTCCTTCTCGTGCACCACTTGACCACAAATAAACACATGAGTGTGTGTTTTTTTCCTGCAAATCTTCTGTCCAAATAAAGTAACGAACATTTATGTCATGAACGCCTGAATGACAAACAAAAATCACTTGAATCTATAGGTGTAGCCAGCAATGTTTCCATGTTAATTCAAGTCCGCCAATGAGCTCAGATGTCTCCCACAAGAAAAGAAACATCTGAGCTCTTTGGTTGACTTGAATAAACACATATATGCTGTGTTTTTTTTTTTTTTTTTAAATCTCATTTTAGCTGAGGAGAGACTTGAGTGCTGCTGAACAGTCTCAGGCTGTGTGTGCAGCCATTTCCTCACTCAGCAGCCTGTGTGTGTACGTGTGTGTGTGTGTGTGTGTGTGTGTGTGTGTGTGTGTGTGTGTCCGAAGGCATCTTCTTCAGTAACAGCTTGTGTTGCCTGTGGGACAACACACACACACACACACACACAC